>NW_024738608.1:1500686-1503186 GCF_018991925.1 Homarus americanus
CCATACACTTCTCCATGTCATACACCCATGCTCCATCATATACAGCCATGCTCCACCAAAAGTCATGCTCCACCATAAAGTCATGCTCGATCATTCCTCATGTTCACCATAAGTCATACTCCATCATACATCCATGCTCCCAATAAGTCATACTCCATCACACTCATATTCCACATGCTCATATGTACACAAACGCCTCCACAACACACCCTCCACAGTCTCCACCTCTCATGCTTCCTGACACATAACACACACACACACAACACCATTGAATGCTTCCACACTCACCTTTGTTTTCTGTAAACAGACAATGGCTCCTAAACAACAGTGTCATAAAACTACGAAATCCATCCATCAAAGTGACACTCAGTACACGCCCTCTCAACTCCTCTGGTCATCACCGAGTCCCCCATCTATCAGTTTGTGAAAACCAATTCCTGTTCGCCCTCCACTAACCCCTCTCCTCCTCTCGTCCTCTCCACTAACCCCCTCTGGATCCTCGTCCTCCTCACTAACGCCCCACACTGCTAGATCCTCTCGTCCTCAACTAACGCCCACTACAAGATCCTCTCGTCCTCCTCACTACGCCCCTACCTCCTCTCGTCCTCCCTACTGCGCCCCTTCTACATCCCTCGTCCTCCCCACTAACGCCCCTACGATCCTCTCGTCCTCACCAACGCCCCCTACTGGATCCTCTCGTCCTCCTCACTAACGCCCCCTTCTGGATCCTCTCGTCCTCACTAACGCCCCACTACTGGATCCTCTCGTCTCCTACTTACCCCCTTCTGGATCCTCTCGTCCTCCTCACTAACGCCCCCACACTGGATCCTCTCGTCTCTCCTGCCCCCTTCTGCCCCCCCCCCCCACAACCCCCCTCTGCCTCCTCTCGTCCTCCTCACTACTTGCCCCTTCTGCCTCCTCTCGTCCTCTCCTCTTGCCCCTTCACCTCTCGTCTCCTCACAACGCCCCTACTGGATCTCTCGTCCTCCTCTAACCCCCTTCTGCCTCTCGTCCTCCTCACTAACGCCCACTACTGCATCCTCTCGTCCTCACTAACCCCCACACACCCCCCCACAACCCCCCATCCTCTCGTCCTCCTCACCTAACACTTCCTGCATCCCCTCGTCCTCTCACTAACCCCTTCTCCCTCCTCGTCCTCCCCCACTGCCCCCGTCCCCACGTCTCCTCCCCCACAGTTCTTCAACTTCACAAAAGTATCAAGTCAACACCACCTCACACAGACGGCTACAACACCAACAACCTTTCCTTCCACTATCAATAATTCATAGACAACTTGCATGTTCACTGCGTGATTCTTCGTGTTTTTGTATTGAAAGCTGTTCGTAAACGAGCCCCCCCCCTCCCCCACCACCACCATCCTCTCCTGATGCCCTGTTGTATTTTGGCTACGTAGTTTATTATTATTATTATTATTATTATTATTATTATTATTATTATTATTATTATTATTATTATTATTATTATTATTATTGTTATGATTATTATTATTACTTATTATTATTATTATTATTATTATTATTATAACGCAGTTCGTTACTCCATTATACGTAGTATATTAACTTAGAAAAATTGAGTTTCACAGATATTTGCGTTTGTATCTTTATAATTATGACACAACCTTTAATTTCATCAGAAAATACACACTACATAAAAACACACTCACTCTCTACAAACACTCCTCTCCACAAACACTCCTCTCCACAAACACTCACTCTCACCAAGCACTCCTCTCCACAAACACTCCTCTCACCACAAACACTCACTCTCACCACAAACACTCCTCACCACAAACCTCCCTTCTCACCACAAACACTCACTCTCACCTGAAACACTCCTCTCTCACAAACACTCACTTACACTCCCCCAAACACTCACTCTCGCACAAACCTCCACCGCTCACACAAACACTCACTGTCACCACAAACATTCCTCTCACCACACAAGCACTCCTCTCACCCCCCAGGCACTCCGCTCCCACAAACACTCCTCTCACCTGACACTCACGCTCACCACAAACACTCCTCTCACAAACACCTCACTACAAAACACTCACTCTCACAAACACTCACTCTCACCACAAACTCATTCTCACCCCAAACACTCACGCTCACCACAAACACTCACTCTTACCACAAACACTCACTCTCACCACAAACATTCACTCTCACCACAAACACTCACTCTCAATTCACTACACATATTCACTCTCACATACATTACTCACAAACTCTTATTACAAACACTTAGCTCTTACACATTTAATCATTCTCAACACAAACAAAAACAGTATACACAAACACGCCCTCTCACCTACGCACACACGCAAACAGTAGACAGATATAAGTTATTCTCACTACAAACACATACGCAAATACTAACACTCCCAGCTCAAACATTCACTCATAGTACACACACACACACACACACACACACTAAAACAATTGAGTGTGGTTGTTCCATCATGGTTGTGTGTGTGTGT
>NW_024738608.1:1508186-1550686 GCF_018991925.1 Homarus americanus
CGAGGAGATGAGGAAAAAGGCAATAAAGAAAAATTGTAGACAAACAGGAAGAGTGATATCAAGCCGAGGTAATATAAGTTGACAGGTCTATGTGGATAGTGTGTGTGTGTTGTCGTGTGAGGTGAGCAGTGCCAAGGTCAGAAGGGCATTGATCGTGTAATAGTTCTCTCTCTCTCTCTCTCTCTCTCTCTCTCTCTCTCTCTCTCTCTCTCTCTGAAACTTGTACACAATTGGGTCAAGTGTTATAAATACGTCACTCATCTTACCTCGTTAAGTTACAAATACTAGACACAAGTAATACAAACGAGAAATATATTGTACCATAATTTATACGTACTGTATTATTATTAATGATAAAACTAGTTTAGCTTAGGTTAGGTTAGGTTAGGTTAGGTTAGGTTAGGTTAGGTTAGGTTAGGTTAGGTTAGGTTAGGTTTGGTTTGGTTAGGTTAAGTTAGGTTAGGTTAGGTTTGGTTTGGTTTGGTTAGGATGGATTCGATACGTATGAAGAATATACTTTAACTTTCTGATATCTCTAAAACACTAACTAGGATGTGACCAGCTTCCTACTTAACGATTCCGGATGCTCGTTAACAGGCGCTAGTACATACACTTTCCTTCTTGCTAAGTGGATAAGTCGACAATGAGGATGTGCCGAGGGAGCCCTGGCATTAAGGTAGGCGTTGAGGAGTAACGGAGGTGCGCTTTAGAATACCCAAACAACTAACTACCACCTCGTCCAGTTAGTGATGCAGTGGCTGGAAAATCGGCGAGTGGTTAAACACTAACTCTTTGTTCTGTACGAGCCGCCTAACTCTCGTTTTGGATCTGGTCTAACAATCTCAAATGCGCCAAGAACCAGACAACAGGTCAAGGGTGAAACTGCACGAGGGAGCGAATTAGAGAATTATACAAAGTAGTGCAACCTTTAGTGTCCGGGGTAGTGCGCGACTCGACGTAAATTGACCAAGTTAATTCCACTTTGTCACTCCCATTCTCAACGTGATGACTGAGTCATAGCTCCTGGTCGGATTTCATGACTAAAATGTTGATGGGTGATTGGCGGGAAGGCTGAGACAGGGATAGCAACAGGCGGTGACATCAGGGAAGCTGGACCCAGATATATATAGAGAGAAACTGGAAGGGCGCCATCAGTTTCTGTCAGGAGAAACAGTCTTTCCATCCTATATCACGATATTTAAGACGTTTTATTTAAGCTAAAGAGTGAGTTACGAAACGTTCTTCACAATTACAAGTACAGTAAGTTCAGTGTATACCTGTGTTGGTGAGGTTAAGGTATACAGGGTGAATCACACCGGCTGGAGGACGCTCATGGTACGCGCGGCAGGAGTAGCAGCTAACTATTAATACGTGCTTATGATCCTCATGGGAGGTCATGATTAGCATTAACAGCTTGCCATCTGTCCCAGCAACGTCTCATACAATGTTACAGGTATACATAAGCATATTAGGGGAGCTGTTTAATGTGCAGGATATTCACTGCGGCTCGACCTGGACATGTACCTGGAAATGAACTTGAACCTGGACCTCAATCTGTAAATGAACCTGAATTTGTACATATAGCTAGACCTGGACCTAGACATGGACCTCAACTTGGACATGACCTGTACAGAATAAGTGTAGAGCCTGAAGGAGTTAAAAGTTGATTGACATTAGTACAATATCTCGAGAATTATGGTTGACTTCCTCCTTAAATAATAGAAAGAGACTTGGGTAGAGACGAGAGCAGGATTTTTCACGGTCCACCAAAAGACTCAGAAAAACTCTCTACCTTATCGTTAATTCAGTCGCCCGCTGTAGTGTGGTGGGAGGAAACGGAGTTAAAAATCCTTAAAGTAACTACGAACTTTTTCTCGACGAAATCTCACAGTAAATTAATAAACAGATCCTTTTGTCTGTAGAGGCGTTGATGCGTGCCTAGAGGAGGGATGAAGTGCATTAGTTTCACGATATGAATCAATTGTAGATGGTAATTCTACATCATTATCCAACTTGAGGGTAAATTATCTGACTCAGTTTTGGGATAAGTGCTTTTCGTAATTTTCTTTTGTTTTTGCCTTTGTTTTGTATTTTTAGTAGAGATAATGAATTTTGGTGTGTGTGTGTGTGTGTGTGTGTGTGTGTGTGTGTGTGTGTGTGTGTGTGTGTGTGTGTGTGTGTGTGTGTGTGTGTGTGTGTGTGTGTGTGTGTGTGTGTGTGTGTGTGTGTGTGTGTTGCTCTCACATTATCTTTCACTCCCGCTAGTATTAAAAGGAAAATATACAGCGGTCGATACACACACACACACAGAAGGGTAAGAGACCAGCCCCTGCCATCAACTGTAAACTATAATTTGTATGTTCAATTCATGTTCCTTCTCCTTTTAGTAATGAAAGCTTTTGTTAAACGACTCCCCATGACATTGTATGTAACAAGTCATTTATACCCAGCGTATATTTTCAGCCTTTTGGTTGCTAAACATCTTCAATAAACCGTAAATTATTATTATTATCATCATTATTATTATTATTATTATTATTATTATTATTATTATTATTATTACAAACACACACACACAAACACGCGCGCGCTCAAATACTCAATACACAACCCCTTTTC
The DNA here is from genome assembly GCF_018991925.1 of Homarus americanus. Taxonomy (NCBI): domain Eukaryota; kingdom Metazoa; phylum Arthropoda; class Malacostraca; order Decapoda; family Nephropidae; genus Homarus; species Homarus americanus. The sequence goes on from NW_024738608.1 coordinate 1,510,806, forward strand.
CCTTCCCGCCCCAGGATCCACCCCTTCTTCCTCCCCAACACCCCTCCTTCCTTCTCTCTCACCCACCTCCCTCCTCCCCACCACCACCTTCTTCCCCCTCTCCCATCCTCCCCCCCACCCTCATACATCACCCTAGCGCCCGTACACAAGGATGACAACAATAATCCTAGAATTATCTCTCTCCGTCAGAGGATTATTCAGAAATAATCGCCGAGGCAGTCAGTGTTGGGGACGGTGGCCTGTGATTGTCGTTCCTGATCCCTGCTTAGTCTAGTTACACCTTAATATATGACATAATGACGCGGTTCTTACCTTGCTGAGCAGTTTCCCCCGCCTTACCTGCATGTGTTGTAGGCGGTCGACACGTGAATGGTGACACGTCTTGGCTGATGGGTGCTGAGAGAGAGAGAGAGAGAGAGAGAGAAGATGGGAGAAAGAAAGATAATAAGAGATAGACAGACCGATAGAGAAAGAAGAAATAGTGAGAGAGAGGGAGGATGAGAGAAACACAATAAGAGAGATGGTCAGAACGAGAGATAGAGAATAAGAAATAGTGAGAGAGAGGGAGGATGAGAGAAAGACACTAAGAGATGGAACGTGAGAGAAAATGAGAAACAGCGAGAGAGAGAGACGGGGATGAAATAACGAGACTAAGAATGAGAAACAGAGAGAAGAATAAGGTTGAAGAAAAAACTCGGATTAAAGTGAAAGTGAGGGAAAAGTAAAAAGAATTAGGAAAGAAGTCACGGGGGTGAGAAGAGAGGAGGAAGAAGTGCAGATTGAAAACAGAAAGAAAACGAAGAATTAGTTGTTGCGTTTCTTATGATCCGTAATATGTTACTTGTAGTGGTGGTGGTAGTAATGGTGCTAGTAGTGGTAGTAGTGGTGGTAGTGGTAATGGTGGTAGTAGTGGTGGTGGTGGCAGTAGTGTTGTTGGTGGTGGTAGTCTATCTATCCATCTATCCTCACATAATATTCATAGTAATCCACTTCGATCAATCTACATTCACTCAATATTTTATTAACGTATCGACTGCTGCATATTTTCCTTTAATACCAGAAGCAAAACACACACACACACACACACACACACACACACACACACACACAAACACACTGCACTAAGTTGGAACAGCCAGTGTGTTGGGTCTGAGCTATTTATTCAACATTTTATGACCAAGAATTAATTCCTGAGGTGGCGTAGTGGCTCTTGGGGACCATATTAGAGAGAGAGAGAGAGAGAGAGAGAAGAGAGCACTCCTTAATAACTCAGTGGAGCCACGGCTGACCTCCCTCAACTTTAGACAGCTAACGTGTGAGTCCAGGTAGGTAGTGTGGCCCAGTGTGTTCCCGGCCACTATAGCATGGCCCACACGTATAAATATGACAATGAGAAAAACAACCCAGGTAATGGACAGCTGGGTCATGCAGTCGGCGACGGACGTGTGCATGGTAAATCCACATTTAATATTATGGCCTTGTTCATGACAACAGACGTGGCCCTCCTCCCTGCCTTAAGTGTACTAGAGCACGCTTACCTCTCTCTCTCTCTCTCTCTCTCTCTCTCTCTCTCTCTAACATTATCACTTGTTTGAAAATGTCGTACGTTCACACTAGTACACCTATTATGGGTTTGTCGTCTATTACAAAACTGTTAGAGTATATTCTTATACTCTGTCCGGATGTCTGTCTGTCCGTCCGTCCTCCGCTTTGTATAAATTCTCACCACATTTGCATGAAACCCACTGAATCATGGTTAAGGTTTCTAAGGACAATCTTGATTTCCTTTATGTTTCCTAACATAGTCTTAACTCTTTCCGTTTATGAGTTATTAAGGCCAAAAAGTTGTTTTCATTCAACATGTTAATAAGTTTTTAAGTGTTTATAAAGTTTAGACCTCGAATTATAAGTACAGTCTTAAGTGTTTCTAGATGTGTTAACCCAAACAATATTCTCTATTGTACTTTTTTTCGTTGCTGTGATTTATTATTTAATTTATTTCATACATGTCTGTATTCTTAAAAGCATTCAATCTCTGTAACTAATTTTATTTTGTAGTGTTTCTTGGCAATTGTTGGCTGCGAATTTATTGTGCACCCCATACCAATCCTGTGAGCGGTAGCGCGAAATGGATTACAGGTAAGTCACAAAGGGTGTTTATCAGACCCCAGTGATCAGGATTTGTGTGAGTGTTACAGTGTAGTGCATTGTTTAGTTCGGTCAGGTGTTGAGGAGGTGGTGATGTATTAGTGAAGGTCCGTTAACTGGGTAATGGTGTCTTCAGCTGGTGACGAATTGTCAAGAAAGTGACAGAGTCTTGGAGAGAATTAAGCGCTATATGACAAAATATGTTACGTCTCTAACATAACTTCCTCAGTAAGGAGAAAACCCATACGAAATACGTACTTCCATCAAAAATTTAAATCGTACCCAACCTGGCGAAAACACCTTTACGCTTCTCGACTGTTTACCATGATGAGGACGAGACTCGGTAAATGCAACAATGCTTCCACAAAAATCATTATCTTTACAAAGAAACGCATAATGGTTGAGAAAAATGCCATCTCTTTCTCCTCAAAACTTATGCATAGTAATGTGTATAAATTTCCTGTGTTTTCCAGAGTTTAATGTTTTTTGTTTTTTTCCTTCTTATTATTCGCCATTGGAAAGCCTTTGAATGCATCTGGGAAATTGAACCGATTTTTAAGTATCTTGTGTTCTTCTGGTATTGTGTTGCACGTATTTCATATTATATGAGCGACGTTTGCAATAAAAATATTGCAGTTATTTGAAACATTTGTAGTTGTTGTTGTTGTGTGTGTGTGTGTGTGTGTGTGTGTGTGTGTGTGTGTGTGTGTGTGTGTGTGTGTGTGTGTGTGTGTGTGTGTGTGTGTCTGTGTGTCTGTGTGTCTGTGTGTCTGTGTGTGTGTGTGTGTGTGTGTGTGTCTGTGTGTCTGTGTGTGTGTGTGTGTGTGTTGTGTGTCTGTGTGTGTGTGTGTGTGTGTGTGTGTGTGTGTGTCGGTTCCAAGCAACATTTATACTCATGTATTCAAGTTCCTTCTTCAGTTCTCGTTCCGTTTTCACCTTTCCTAGCACCTTCTGCCACCCCTTCCTAGCACCCTCTACCACTCTTTCCTAACACCCTCTACACCCCATCCCTAACTCCCTACCACCTTCCTAGCACCCCTACTACCCCTTCCCAGCCCCCTACCATCCCTTCCTAGCACCCCCCCACACCCCTTCCTAGCACCCCTACCACCCCCTTCCTAGCACCCCTACCACCCCTTCCTAGCACCCCCACCACCCCCTTCCTTAGCACCCTATCATCTTCCTAGCACCCCCACCACCCCTTCCTAGCACCCCTACCACCCTTCCTAGCACCCCCACCACCCCTCCCAGCATCCCCACCCACCCTCCTAGCACCCCATTACCCCCCAGCCCCCTACCACCCCTCCTAGAACCCCTCCCACCCCTTCCTAGCACCCCCTACCACCCCTTCTCCTAGCACCTCTACCACCCTCCTAGCACCCCCATTACCCCTCCCAGCATCCCCTACCACCCATTTCTAGCACCTTACCACCCTTCCTAGCATCCACTACCACCTCCTAGCACCCCATACCACCCCTTCCTAGCACCCACCACCCCTTCCTAGCACCCCTACCACCCTTCCTAGCACTCCTTACCATTCTAGTACCTTTCACCCCTTTCTTAGCACCCTACTACCCCTTCCTAGCACCCTACCACCCTTCCTAGCATCCCTACCACTTCCTTCCTAGCACCCTTACCAATCTTCCTAGCACCCTACCACCCTTCCTAGCACCCCTACCACCCTCTTCTTCCTAGCCTCCCTACCACCCTTCCTAGCATCCCCTACCACCCTCTTCTGAGCTCCCCCATTACCCCTTCCTAGCATCCCTACCACCCCTTCCTAGCACCCCACCACCCTTCCTAGCACCCCTACCACCCCTTCCTAGCACCCCTACCACCTCTTCCAAGCATCCTACCACCCCTTCCTAGCATCCCCTACCACCCCTTCCTAGCACTGCGCACCACCCATTCCCTAGCACCCCCACCCCCTTCCTAGCACCCCTTCTCACCCCTTCCCTAGCACCCCTACTACCCCCTTCCTCTCTTAGCACCCCTACCACCCCTTCTCTAGCACCCCCCTCTCACCACCCCCTTCCTAGCACCCCTAGCACCCCTTCCTAGCACCCCCTACCACCCCTTCCCAGCACCCCCCTACCACCCCTTCCCTAGCACCCCTACCACCCCTTCCTAGCACCCCTACCACCCCTTCCTAGCACCCCCTACCACCCATTCCTAGCACCCTCTGCCACCCTTCCTAGCACCCCTACTACCCTTCCTAGCACCCCTACCACCCCTTCCTAGCATCCCTACCACCCCTTCCTAGCACTCCTCACCACCTTCCTAGCACCCCTACCACCATTTCCCTAGCACCCCTGCCACCTCTTCCCTCGCCTTCCCTACCACCCCTTCCTTAGCATCCCTACCACCCTTCCTGAGCCCCTACTACCCTTCCTAGCACTCTACCACCTTTCCCTAGCATCCCTACCACCCTTTCCTAGCACCGTGTACCACCTTCCTAGCACCCTCACCACTCCCTTCAGCACCCCTACTACCCTTCCTAGCACCCCATACCACCCTTCCTAGCACCCCCTACCACCCCCTTCCAGCACCCCTACCACTTCTTCCTAGCACCCCTACCACCCCTTCCTAGCACCCCTCACCACCCTTCCTAGCACCCCCTACCACCCCTTCTCCTGCACCCCTACCACCCTTCCTAGCACCCCTACCACCCTTTCCCTAGCACCCCCTACCACCCCTTCCTAGCACCTCTACCACCCATTCCTAGCACCCTCTGCCACCCTTTCCAGCACCCTACTACCCCTTCCTAGCACCCTTACCACCCTTCCTAGCATCCCTACCACCCCCTTCCTAGCACCTCACCACCCCTTCCTAGCACCCCTACCACCCTTTCCCTAGCACCCCTACCACCTCTTCCTTCCTAGCCTTTCCCTACCACTTCTCTCTAGCATCTCCTACCACCCTTCCGAGCCCCCCTACTACCCTTCCTAGCATCCCTACCACCCCTTCCTAGCACCCCCTAACACCCTTCCTAGCAACCCCTACCACCCTTCCTAGACCCACCACCCTCTTCCTAGCATCCCCCACCACCCTTGCTAGCATCCCTACCACCCCTTGCTAGCATCCCCTACCACCCCTTCCAGCACCGCGTACCACCTATCTTTGCACCCCACACCCCTTCCTAGCACCCCTACTACCCCTTCCTAGCACCCCTACTACCCCTTCCTAGCACCCCACACCACCCCTTCCAGCACCCCCCCACCACCCTCCTCCTAGCACCCCTACCACCCCCTTCCCTAGCACCCCATCACCCCTTCCTAGCACCTACCACCCTTCCTAGCACCCCCTACCACCCCTTCCTAGCACCCCTACACCCCTTCACCCCCTACCACCCTTCCCTAGCACCCCTGCCACCCCTTCCAGCACCCCTGTACCACCCCTTCCTAGCATCCCTACCACCCCTTCTGAGCTCCCCTACTACCCCTTCCTAGCATCCCCCTACCCTTCCTGGCACTTACCACCCCTTCCTAGCACCCCTTACCACCCCTTCCTAGCACCCCATACCACCCCTTCCTAGCACCCCCTACCACCCTCCTCCTAGCACCCCTACCACCCTTCCTAGCATCCCTACCACCCCCTTCCTAGCACTCTTACTACCCCTTCCTAGCATCCCTACCACCCCTTCCTAGCACCTCTACCACCCCTTCCTAGCATCCCCTACCATCCCTTCCTAGCATCCCTACCCACCCTTCCTAGCACCCCTACCACCCCTTCCTAGCATCCCTACCACCCCTTCCTAGCATCCCCTACTACCCCTTCCTAGCACCCCTACTACCCCTTCCTAGCACCCCTACCACCCTTCCTAGCACCCCATACCACCCCTTCCTGTTCCCCCTAGCACCTCTTCCTAGCACCCCACCACCTTCCAGCATCCCCTACCACCCCTTCCAGCACCTCTACCACCCCTTCCCTAGCATCCCCTACCACCCCTTCCTAGCACCCCCTACCACCCTTCCTAGCACTCCACCACCCCCTTCCTCACCCCTTCCTAGCACCCCTATTACCCTTCCTAGCACCCCTACCACCCCTCCTAGCACCCCTACCACCCTTCCTAGCATCCCCTACCACCCCTTCCTAGCACCCCTACCAATTCTTCCTAGCATCCCCTACCACCCCTTCCTAGCACCTCTACCACCCCTTCCTAGCATCCCCTACCACCCTTCCTACTTCCCCTACCACCTTCCTACCACCCCTACCACCCCTTCCCACCACCCCCTACCACCCCTAGCTTCTGGAGATGTGCTGTGCCTCGTCCTCCTGCCCTTATCAGGTAGCCAGGGCCCCTCCTGCCATTCCCATCCCTTTGCTGGCGCTCAGGCTACCTCATTCCTCATATCTCACACCTCACTTCCTTACTCCTTATACCTCACACCTCACCCCTCGTACCTCACACCTCACTTCCTTACTCCTTATACCTCACACCTCGTACCTCACACCTCACTTCCTTACTCCTTATACCTCACACCTCGTACCTCACATCTCACTCCTTACTCCTTATACCTCACACCTCACACCTCGTACCTCACATCTCACTCCTTACTCCTCATACTTCAAACTTCACCCCTCATTCCTCAACGCCACTGCACATGAGACCTTACACCTCACTCCTTACCACTCTCAACTCACTCCCTACTCCTCGCACCTCACTCCTCACTCCTCACATGTCACACTTCATCTCTCATGTTGCCACTTTAACTCCTCCACACCTCAACCATACCAATTCGCCCTTTAACCACACACCCTATAGCCCTTCAACTAGAGCCCTTAACCCTTAGCCTTCAGCCCATCATCCAGAACCCTCAGTCCTCAGCCCTTAGTCGTTCAACCACAGTCCCTTCACCCACATTCCTCAGCCCTTCACCCATAGTCCCCAACCCTTCACCCACAATCTTCAGCCCTTCACTCACAGTCCCCAGCCCTCCAACCAGAGTCCTCAGCCCCCATCCCTAAACCCTTGGTCCACAGCCCTGGGTCCTGGCAGCGGTAATATCAGATTAAGACAGTCAGAGCCACTGTCAATAACAATAATATGTCCCCCGTGTAGCTCGAGGCAGCTGTATGTTGTGCTGTTAGTCTCTCTCTCTCTCTCTCTCTCTCTCTCTCTCTCTCTCTCTCTCTTCGTCCTTCTTCATCTCCCTATTCTCCTACACTAGCCCATTTCTCTCCCCACACTATTTCTCCTCATCTCTCCTTCCCCCTGACCCTCACCCCTCACACCCTCCCCTTAGTGTTCTAGGTCGCTAATGATTCGGCAAAGTCCAAAAGAGCATGAGACTTTGACGCTGAGAATTACTGAGAGAACGTGATGCTGAGAATTACTGAGAGAACTTGATGCTGAATGCTGGGAATGGGAGAATGCTGATGTTGATGCTGAATTACTTAATGATGGAGAACTTGATGCTGGGAATTACTGGGAGAACTTGATGCTGGGAATTACTGAGAGAACTTGATGCTGAGAATTACTGGGAGAACTTGATGCTGGGAATTACTGGGAGAACTTGATGATGAGAATTACTGAGAGAACGTGATGCTGAGAATTACTGAGAGAACTTGATGCTGGGAATTACTGAGAGAACTTGATGCTGAGAATGGCTGGGAGAACTTTATGCTGGGAATTACTGAGAGAACTTGATGCTGAGAATTACTGAGAGAACTTGATGCTGGGAATTACTGAGAGAACTTGATGCTGAGAATTACTGAGAGAACTTGATGCTGAGAATTACTGAGAGAACTTGATGCTGAGAATTACTGAGAGAATTTGATGCTGAGAATTACTGAGAGAATTTCATGCTGAGAATTACTGGGAGAACTTGATGCTGAGAATTATTGGGAGAACATGATGATGAGAATTACTGAGAGAACTTGCTGCTGAGATTTACTGAAAGAACTTGATGCTGGGAATTATTGGGAGAACTTGATGCTGAGAGTTGCTGGGAGATCTTGATGCTGGGAATTACTGAGAGAACTTGATGCTGAGAATTACTGAGAGAACGTGATGCTGAGAATTACTGAGAGAACTTGATGCTGAGAATTACTGAGAGAACTTGATGCTGAGAATTACTGAGAGAACTTGATGCTGAGAATTACTGAGAGAACTTGATGCTGAGAATTACTAAGAGAACTTGATGCTGAGAATTACTGAGAGAACTTGATGCTGAGAATTACTGAGAGACATTGACGCTGAGAATTACTGAGAGAACGTGATGCTGAGAATTACTGAGAGAACTTGATGCTGGGAATTACTGAGAGAACTTGATGCTGAGAATTACTGAGAGAACTTGATGCTGAGAATTACTGAGAGAACTTGATGCTGGGAATTACTGAGAGAACTTGATGCTGAGAATTACTGGGAGAACTTGATGCTGGGAATTACTGAGAGATCTTGATACTGAGAATTACTGAGAGAACTTGATGCTGGGAATTGCTGAGAGAACTTGATGCTGAGAATTACTGAGAGAACTTGATGCTGAGAATTACTGAGAGAACTTGATGCTGGGAATTACTGAGAGAACTTGATGCTGAGAATTACTGAGAGAACTTGATGCTGAGAATTACTGGGAGAACTTGATGATGAAAATTACTGAGAGATCTTGATGCTGAGAATTACTGGGAGAACTTGATGCTGAGAATTGCTGGGAGAACTTGATGCTGAGAATTGCTGGGAGAACTTGATGCTGGGGATAATTTTGAGAGAAATACGTGCTGAGAATTATTATTATTATTATTAGTATTATTATTATTATTATTATTATTATTATTATTATTATTATTATTATTATTATTATTATTATTATTAAGAAATTTCAAATAGACGAAAGAGTAAGATATTTGTTTATGATTTTTTTATTTTGTAACAAACATTTTTATGCTGTAGTAAGGGACTTTTTATTTGGTAGTTAAGAGCTATTTACATGATAGTTAAGGACTGTTTACGTGGCAATTAAGGGCTGTTTACGTGGCAATTAAAGGGTGTTTGCATAATAATCAAAGGTTATTTATGTAATGGTTGTTTACATGGTAGTTAAGGGCTGTTTGCGTGGCAATTAAGGGCTGTTTGCATAATAATCAATTGTTCTTTTTGTAATGGTTGTTTACATGGTAGTTAAGGGCTGTTTACGTGGCAATTAAGGGCTGTTTGCATAATAATCAATGTAATTATCGAAATATTAAAAAAAAATTAGAGTTACATTTTGGAGTTGTTTGTGTGAGTGAGATAACTGTAGAGTAAAAGGGAGACACAGGGAGAAGTGGAAGAGAAATGGAATGCATAGAGAGAAAGGTGGAGATAGTGTACAGAGAAACAGGGTTGGACAAGCAGAAAGGGAGAAGACTTTGGGAGGAAGAGGAAGATTGAGGAAGATTACTACAAGGAAAGAGAGAGAAAGGGGAAGAGGAATTCGGTAAAAGGAAGAAAGACGGGGGAGACAGAGGAAGGAGGAGCAGGAAGAAGAAGAGGGAGACAGAAAGAAAGAGATGGGGAAAGGAAACACAGAAAAATAGGAAACAAAGAAAATTAAGAGAGATTTGAAAAGTATGAGAAAGAAAGTGCAACAAAGTGATTTAGAGAGTTAAAAGTAAGTGAGAAAGAGAGATAGACAGAGACAAGGTTCAAAAGACAGACATATATATATATATATATATATATATATATATATATATATATATATATATATATATATATATATATATATATGTATATACATGTATGTATGTATATATATATATATATATATATATATATATATATATATATATATATATATATATATATATATATATATATATATATATATATATATATATATATATATGAAAGACTTTGAACGGTTTGGAAGAAGAGATGCAGAAAGAGAGGAGAGATAAAGACAGACAAAGAGAGAGGGCTGTGTGAATTCAGAGGCACGTATCGCCGAGCAAATATAATTACGTTATTAAGTTGGTTGTAATCACCTGCCGTTTCTGTCAGACAATAACATTAGGAATTAATATTCTTGTTCAGGGTTCAGGTTTGTTTCAGGGCCTCGGGTTTTTTGGTTAGTGCTTTATTGTGCTCTGGTCGGGTTTTTGTGCGCGTAGAACAAGGCCTCAGTGTTTGGTTAGGTTAGGTTTTATGCTGGTCTTTGTGTAATATGTAAATGAGTGATGATGATATAACCTTCATTTTGGAAATATAAGTGTATGTTATTAGTGTGTATGTGTGTGTGTGTGTGTGTGTGTGTGTGTGTGTGTGTGTGTGTGTGTGTGTGTGTGTGTGTGTGTGTGTGTGTGGGTGTGTGTGTGTGTGTGTGTGTGTGTGTGTGTGTGTGTGTGTGTGTGTGTGTGTGTGTGTGTGTGCCTACCTACCTGGCACCTGTCTCTCCTTCGCTTTTTCAACAAAACCTGTATTAACCCAACAGCTACTTGCTACACCATAGTAGCGAACATGCTAAGCCCCGTCCACACTAGGGCTCATAATGCTGGCCGTGATGCGGACTTTTGTGTACCACTGACCTATATATACTGCTAATGAATATGATGCATTTCTTTGTGTGTGAACCTCTGTCCTGCGCGGCAGTGAGAAGTGATACCACCCTCAGTGTCAAGACCTGACTGAATTACTCAGAATAGGCAAACTGTACTACAAGCTTTGTCAATAAATTTGTTAAACTAAAAAAAAAAAAAAATTGTTTCGCGCGGTGATGCAAAGGAGGAAGAGCGTCCACACTGGCAGCCTACAGTACCCACACTAACTTGCATAGGAAAGAGAGAGAGAGAGTATGGACGCTCGGGTACAGGAGACTGTGGTGGCTTTATGTTGTGTAAAAAAAAGAAACTTGCAAAGATAAAGAAACACCATGCGCATCACGGCTTACGTCATGGGTCTCAATGTGGATGGCCCTTAACACTGCGACTTTTTTGCTTCTCTGGGCGAGTTATTTACTGCTTCATGACTTTATGTACTGAAGGAATAGTAATTGAAGTTAAAGTTTGTTTAATGCACACACACACACACACACACACACACACACACACACACACACACACACACAGAGAGAACTGCTCGTAACCCCACACCTCTATATTTCACAAGTATCATTTTTTTCTGTTTTTTTTACCCGATTCCGAAAACTGGCAATATCAAGTTGGAAATTTTAGATTACGTGACATGTGATTACGATACTTCAAAAGTCCTTCTGGTGTAATCTCAATCAACCGAAACAATTACACAGTTGAACAAATTGGGTTTTGGAAAGGTCAGGAAAACCGATCACACAATTTGTTTATTTTTGTTATGATTTTGACATTACAAAGTAAAGATAAAAAACGAACATTGATTTAAAGCTTTAAAACAATCTTATGTGTGATTAGTAGCTAAAATGAATTTACAAATACATACACAGATATATAAAATGTATACATGTACCTGTATAAACAGTATACATAAACAATGGGAAGGTGTAGATAATTAATTACTAGTGTGTGAGCGTGGCGCCACGTGTTAGAGGAGAAGAGGGTGGAGGCCTCAGGCTCTTCCCCTCTATTGGATCTCATCTTATGCTGAAAGACTCATCTTGTTGAGTGGTTTTACCCGGAGCTCGTGTGCCTGAGGCTGACGTTGACATTTACATGGTTGGCTACTGTTTAATGCAGCCTCATCGACCAATCCAGAGAACGCTCTGTTCTTTTTCTTTTTGATATTCCTGTGTTCGTAGTGATTCACCTGGAACACACCTGTTTAAAAAAATGTGTGTGTGTGTGTGTGTGTGTGTGCGCGTGCGCGTGCATGCGTGCGCGCGCTAGTAAGGGAAACACAGGATTTGAGCTACCGGGTAAAGTTTATTCTTTAACGTGTCGGGCCGTGGCCTTGTTCACACATCCTTTGTGAACATGGCCACGGGCTGAACCGTTGCAAAATAAACCCCACCTCTCACGTGTGTTTTCCTTACTGTAATATATATTTAAAATCAATATAGATTGACACACACACACACACACACACACACACACACACACACACACACACACACACACACTCATACACACTCACACACACACACACACACACACACACACACACACACACACACACACACACACACACACACACACACACACACACACACACACACACACACACACTCACACACACACATACTCCCTGCTTACCTACCAGCCCCCTTCCCACTGACTTAGTAGAGGAATTTGACGTAGCAAAACGCCTGGACAAACTAAAATTAAAACGCTCTACCACCCCCATTGACTTACCAATGAAACTATTCAAGGAGTTCTCCCCGGAGCTTGCTAAACCCCTCTGCTCCATCATCAATGCTTCTCTCAGTCAAGCCAGATGCCCAGCTGACTGGAAGACCTCTTATGTATCACCAATGCCCAAGTCAACCAGCCCACAATCCTTAAATCAGCTACGACCTATTGCAATCACCCCAATACCCAGCCTAATCTGTGAAAGTTTTGTGTTTGACTGGGCTTATGCTGATATTGCAAGAGTCGTAGACCCTCAACAATTTGGCAACATGAAAACTTCCTCCACCACTCACTGTCTTGTCAGCTTTCTCGATTACATATACCGCCATCTCGAGAAACGAAAAACGTCTGTAGCTGTCGCCTTCATTGATTTCACTAAAGCGTTCGACCTAGTCGACCACAATATAATCATAAACAAAGCTATTGACCTCGGGCTTCGGAGAAGTCTCATACCATGGCTTACAGACTTCCTCAGTGACCGACGCCAAGCTGTACGCTTCCGAGGGGCTGTCTCCACCTTTCAGTCACTCACCTGTGGCGTCCCCCAAGGCACCAAGATGGGACCACTCTGCTTCCTTATGCTCATCAATGATGCCCTAGGAGAAACCCCTGCTCGCTGGAAATATGTCGACGACTCCAACATTGGGATCAGCGTCAACAATTCTGCTCCCAACTATACCGCCCTTCAGGATTTATTGACCAGTCTCCAAAACTGGGCCACCAACAACCATGTCACCATCAACCATACCAAGACCATGGTTATGCACATCAACCTCTCCTCCGACACTGTCCCACCTCCTTCCATTACCCTAGGTCCGAACACACTCCAGGTTGTAGATTCCACGAAGCTCCTCGGCGTCACCATAGACAACCAGCTAAATTGGAAACCACACGTCAGTGAAGTTGTCAAATCCTCCAGTTTCCGTCTCCACCTTCTCCGCCGACTCAAGTCCCTCGGAGTTCCCGCACACGAGCTCCTCAGTGTATACACAACATTCATACTTCCCAAGCTCACCTATGCCTCCCCCACCTGGTCTTCCTCTCTAAATGCCACACAACGTAAACACCTAGAAAAAGTGCAAAAGAGGGCATGCAAGATTATTCTCTCCCCTTCCTACACCACATATCAAGAAGCACTCAACACACTGACCCTTTCGACTCTCACTGACCATCACCACGGCCTCATCTGCAAATTTGGTAAGAAGCTTCTACACCATCCCCGACACCGGCCCCTACTACCACCTGAGATCCCCTGTCCGAGAATTGCTGTTCGACACCACAACCGCATCCAGCCCATACGTGCACGAACTGATCGCTATAAGAACAGCCCAGTCCCAACCATTGTAAAAATTATCAATAACATGTAATAAATCAGTGTATTCCCTCCCAGTAACCTGCTCCCTACATATCACTATATTTGAAAAGGAAATGAACTGTGTTTGAGCTGATCCCCATCTAAGTTACTATATGTCTTATTTGTATCACTTATGTCACTTGTATATTATAATTCGTAACCCATTCTAAATATGTAGCTGTATATTTTTCAGCCTTCTGGCTGCCAAAGCTCTTTCAATAAACCGTTAGTGTATTATTATTACACACACACACATATATATATATATATGATAATTGAACAAGGTAAAGAAGAGAGCCATATTGTTACCCAGGTGATTGTGTTTTGTTCCCGGTGCAGGGCTCAGAGGCTCACCTGAATATAAGAGCAAAAATACACTAAATAATACTAGATAAAGACACAAAATGTTACCAAATAATTGTTGCAAATTTCTCTGTAAAAAAAAGTGTAAAATAAACTTCTGTAAAATTACAAACACATATTTACACTAATTACTATTAAAATCTAAAGTAGGCATATTATTATACGACACCCAGTGTGTGTGTGTGTGTGTGTGTGTGTGTGTGTGTGTGTGTTTTTGTAACACTGAGCGTTGTTCTGATGTCAACATCTGATTTGCATATCTTATAAAGTGTTTCCCCAATCTGCTGTCCATAATCTTCCAGTGCACTCACGTTACACTTTACGATACACTCACTTCTTACAATACACTTAACGATATCACTTACAATTTGAAATACACTTTACGAGATATACACTCTAAGATATACTTTACAATACACTTATACTTTACTCAGCTTAATTTCATTGTTGCTGAGGACGCCATGTTTGTTCGTCAGCTTAAACAAGTCACTTAGAGTAGTTCTCGTCGTCTCTCAAGTTACCTGAGAAAAACTTCACGTAAGAACCTCTGAGAATTCGAGCTAAAGTTCACAGCTGCTCTGTTTAATGTAGTCAATAGATTTCTCACCCTACTCCTTTCCCCCGTCCCTTCCCTCCCTGCCCTTCCCTCCCTCTCCTCTCCCTCCCAATGGCCACTTCCTCGCTCTCCTTCCCTTACCCCTAACACTCTCCCTCCTCTCTTCCTCAATACCCCCACCACAGGTCATTGTAATATAGGTAGCTTTTGCAGTCTGTGTTGCTACAATTGCCGGAGAGCGGAAATTATGAACGACTCTGTGTGTGTGTGTGTGTGTGTGTGTGTGTGTGTGTGTGTGTGTGTGTGTCCATGTGTGTGTGTGTGTGTAGCAGTTCTTTGTGCTTATGTATGTCTGAATGTGCCATTTATTTTGTCCATCAGTTTGTATGTCTCTCTTCCTGTGTATAAACTCCCTGGACCCTAAGTCAGTACCGTCAACCTAGATCCTAGGAGCTAGTACCGTCAGCCTTTATCTTGGGAATCAGCACCGCCAACCAAGACCCTGGGAGTTAGTACCGTCAGCCTGGACCATGAGAATCAGCACCGTCAGCCTGGACCCTGGGCGTCAGCACCGTCAGCCTGGACCCTGGGAGTCAGCGCCGCCAGCCACCACTCTACCGCTCTTTATTGACACTCGTGTTTGGTTTTCATTATGCTGGTGTACTGCACATGTAGCAACACCAGCGAGCGAGGCCGAGCTGCCAGAGACTCCACGAGGGAAGGTAATCACAGGAAATAATGTGTTGATCCTCAGCTGAAGGACCAAGTCTATAGGGCGAGGCTGGACTTAATTCATCCCTCGTACGTTGATACCAGAGCTCCTCCAGTCCTGGCTGCTCGACATGCAGTTAATTCTCTTGGGTGACTACCTGATCAACTATGTTGTTGTTGCTTTCAGCCAACAGGATAGATTCACGACTGCTTGCGATGTTCATAAACATTTTCAAGAGAATTTTCTAGTTCTCTAGGAGGAACATTTCTCGTCTTCCACCTATGTATTTTTATATTTATTGGTAATAAATTGAACCATCTAGAATAGCGTTAAAATCTGAGGATCTAGACTATAGATACTGAAATAAACCTTACCGTCTGTCAAACTCCAGGAAATCGTACAAGTGTGTTCATGGTCCCGAGGGCGCCTGCTCACCCCCTGCCGCCCTCCCTACCCGCCAGATAAACAAAGATTGACGTGCATGATGAGACGTGCGTGTTTTCCATCTTTTTCTCGGCATTTTTGAGTATTATTCCCGAATATACCGTCTGATGTGGATTTGTACCAATAGGTGAGGGAGCCAAACAACAACACTGCATTATTTATAGCTGGAAACAACAGGTGTGTGTGTGTGTGTGTGAGGTAAGTGAGGACTGCAGTATGAACAAGTCTTCGAGCCAATGAGAGAGAGAGAGAGAGAGATGAAACTACCGACCAGATAAACAACTACTTGGAGAACTAATTTTACTATAACATCTCAACTTTCCCAACCATGTAGAAACTGTGTAATGTAATAAGAACCTTCAGTAGTAGCTTGATGGTCGTATACACCTGTCCAGCTGAACGTCACCTGGTCATATCTCCTTAAATGTCTTCTAGAGATGGAAGTTCATTCAGTTTTCATCATTTTATGTATTAAGTCCGCTAGTGACATCTGAGTCATTAAAAGGAAAATATTAAGACAACTTGGATATAGAGACATTTGATCCGATGCGCTAACGTGCCTTTAGAAAACCGCTATGTTGTAGAAGGAAAGCACAGAAACTAATCCAAGTGAAATATAATACACCTTACCTGCCATAAAAAACACCTTACCTGCCATTGATTAATCTATTTTGGGAGGAATATTTGTGATCGTGTGTTCCACTAAGAGAAAAATACGACTTGGCACCGACCCCGTATCATTGTTATTCCCGTGTGTCTCTTCTGCCTGAGTTCCCAATGAAGCTTACTGTGTGCAGCCACTTGAGGTATTGTTCATGTGAGCATTACGGTATAGCTTCCATTCTTACGTTCCAGGAAGATGAACTCGAGTGCCTTAACAGATACCCTCAGTAGCAGGAATGTTTGAATCAGTGTGAGAAATAAACATTTGTATTTTCCAGGTCGGAGATTTCGTCAGCTTTAAAAGAGGAATTTAGTACAGAATAAGATTTTTCAGAAGTATAAGTGTCTTGATAATCTTATCATCGGTTTGGTTCCGTTTTTAAACTTATTGTCCATCTTTTCATCAAATCGGCCCAGGAGATACTATTTGTTATACGAAAATTAGGTCAGGTTAAGATAGATTAGGTAAAGATAAGTTAGATTGTGTTAGGTTAGGTTAGGTTATCATCCTTATACTCTGTGTCTTTTATTTCCCTCTTCTCTTTGAGTTCTCGTAACCTGTTCCCTCTGTAACGTCGCTGATATTTCTCTTATAAAAAGATGATGTAGAGAGGCAGGCAGTGTAGTATCGATTCCTCCGTCTGGGGCCTCCTTAAAAATGCAAAAAGAATGTGTTGACTTGGTATCAACAGTCTTCACCTCCTGGGATTGGAACATATTATCCAACACTAGAAAAAGTCATACTGGTTAAAAGACAAACATAAAAACCCAGTAATTCCATATTTTTAGTTTTTTATTTGACGCTTGTTTATCACTGAGACTGAAAAAAGGAATAAGGGAAATAATTTAGTGTTGCCATAAACTATGGCACGTTTGTTAACAGTAGAAGTGTTACAGTGTTGCCCGAGTACAAGTGTTGCAGTGGTGCCCGAGAAGTGTTACAGTGTTGCCCTAGTAGAAGTGTTGCAGTGGTGCTCGAGTCAAGTGTTGCAGTGGTGCCCGAGTAGAAATGTTGCAGTGGTGCCCGAGTACAAGTGTTGCAGTGGTGCCCTAGTAGAAGTGTTGCAGTGTTGCCCTAGTAGAAGTGTTGTAGTGGTGCCCTAGTAGAAGTGTTGCAGTGGTGCCCGAGTAGAAATGTTGCAGTGGTGCCCGAGTAGAAATGTTGCAGTGTTGCCCTAGTAGAAGAGTTGCAAGTGTTGCCCTAGTAGAAGTGTTGTAGTGTTGCCCGAGTGAAACATTGTCCCCTGCCTCATGAGACCCGTTGCTCGAGCTGTCAGTCGTTCACTCTCCTGTCACTTTTCATTGACGCTGTTCTTATCGAGGTCCCAACCAACACTACTGTATATCCCTGCAGAGAACCATTAAACAATTAAGTAATTTTTGTCCATTTAAGAACATTGATTAATAAATGGTATGCGTTTTGCGTCTTCTTCTCTGTCAATAAGTCGTCTTAATGGGAGAGGCATATTCCCCCTTTCCCGTAAAAGCAATACAAGCACGAGTAATCAACAGTGCTTGGCGTTTCCCCCTTACCTTCCTGGAATAGTGCATTTATGGATACTAATACAGTCAGACTAACGTTCGCCTGCCATTTGCTTGCAGTGGCACTCATTTATGGCATGAACAACAATTCACCCAGGTCGAAAATATTACCAAATGGTACGAAAACACGGCCGAGTCGATATGTTCCCCCGAGGAGTGCACGAACACTGCATATTTCAGTTAGTGACGTCACGTGTCGATAGCAGGCGAGGAGGCAGGAGCGAGCCGTCTCTCTCCAGCCATATGGAGTATACCGGGGAACCTTGGGAGTCTTACCGGGGAGGAGTCTTACCGGGCAACCTTGTGAGTCGTGCCAGGGAGCATCATAGGTCGTGCCAGGAGCATCATTGATCTTATCGGAACTTCATAGGTCGTACCGGGAGTATCATAGGTCGTACAGGGAGCATCATAAGTCGTACCGGAACATAATAGGTCATACCGGGAGTATCATAGATCGTACAGGGAGCATCATAGGTCGTACCGCGAGCATCATAGGTCGTACCAGGAGTATCATAGGTCGTACAGGGAGCATCATAGGTCGTACCGGGGAGCTATATATGTCGTCCCGGGGAACCTCATTCGGCGTACCGGGAACCTAAGCCACACGGAGGTCACATCCATCTGGAGATAAAACAGGTGTGAAAAAATACCTGAACATGGGAGACGGAGATTCGACCCATCACCTGAGAAAAAGTCGCCTCCGATCCCTTATATTACCTTTAAATGGTCTGACGTTAAATCTACCTCTCGTGTCCTAATAACCTGTCTTATAACGTAACTAACTAACTTACTTTACCAGAGACGGAGAAATAATGCTGAAATTAAGTTGAAATTTATCGTTAAGTAAAATTTGGTCTCGTTTTGAGGGTTAAGGCCTTGGATGTGACGTAGTATTTGTTTACATTTTGTTTCATGCGTCTTCTGCTGGAGGGTGACGGGGGGCGATGGACGTGTCGACGACCCTGGACAGGAGAGTGATTGACTGTGCTCCAGGATTCATCATCACTGGCCTGGAGGAAGCCAAAACATTTGCAGGCTCGGGAATGCTTCGTCGTTCTCTTAAAACTTAGGAACACGGTGTCCTTGTCCGGTACACACGAGCACCAAGTCGTTCAGACATATGACTCCCACGTTGGAGTTCCTGCTTTTATACATACACATACACACACACACACATGCACATACCCCCCCACACACATATGCACATACCCCCACACACACATGAAGATACCCCCCCCCCACACACACACACACATATATCATCTTAAAACTAAAACTGATATACTTCAGGTAAACGAAAACGAATAACAAGTAAAAGCAATTACGTAAAGAAATAAAAACATAACTTTTTCCTTTGACTGAAAGAAAAATGTAAAATTGTTTACCTCAACAGCGGGGAGGAGGGAAGGTACCGTAACCAAAGGCTCGTCTAGATTGGTCAACATGCAAAGGAAATGAAAACCTGGATCCCTACTTTTGGCTTTTATATATTCATTAAACCCAGTAAATCTCAGTGTGGTTCATATCCCATGGTTACAGTAAATTTCATCAACATTTAAATGATTTATTATTACAATTTCGCAAAAACTTAATAACCAGATCAGAAACTTTTATTTTTGGGTGGTCATATACCATTACTTACAGTAGTAGTTGTAGTAGTAAAAGTAGTAGTTTAAGTAGTAGTTGTTATATCAATTTCATTTTTCATTTTAGTATATTTTATTTACCTGCATGTTTTATTTTCATTTTTGTCCGCACTTATCACGATAAACAGAAAAAGAAAGACCATAAGATAGATTTATATCGCTGCCAACTTGGTCGCCTGAAATTGAGAAAAGTGAACTTGTTAGCGAAAAAATAAACGAGGCGGCTACAACTCGTTCAGTGAAAAAGTGTACACAGGCAGTCATTCCGTGTAGAAAACCTGCGGCGCTTCATGCTGCTGCGGGTTCTCCCAGAGACAGACAGACAGAAAGACAGAAAGTGTTTGAGAAAGAGAGAGAGTGTGAGAAAGAAAGAAAAAAAGACGTGAAGGGACAAATAGTAAGAAAGAGAGAGAGAGAGAGAGAGAGAGAGAGAGAGAGAGAGAGAGAGAGATGATAAAATATTTTGCTTAATTTAATACCGATTATTATTTTACTGACACCAACCTTGTAATTGTACTCTCTCTCTCTCTCTCTCTCTCTCTCTCTCTCTCGTATTGATAAAGACGTCCACTAATAGGAGTAAAACGTGTTCTTCGACAACAGGAAGTATGTATTCAGTTAGACTGTACACTTCACATTAAAAATATAATTAACACATTAATCTGACAGCGACTTATACTGTAAAGTGAGGCGGACGGACTCATCAGAACATCCCTTCTCATTCACCATTTGTACCAAGTGGCGTGAAAATCCGTCGGTCATTGGCGGACGATGTGATTATGTCAAATGTTTGTTACACATCTACATTCACTTATCGATCACTGTATTCCCTCTCCATTAGAAGACTAAAAGGAAGAAAATTAGTCAAGTTGATGGAAACGATGAAGAAGAAAATGTAGAAAACGGAAGAAAAGGAATTTCATGAACTTGTCAAGAATTCATTGAATTACAACGCCTGCATGAGGAGAGTTACCTGAGGGGCCGTCTGGTGGAGGTTGGAGGGCTTGAAGAACCATCGTATCGACAACCATCCTTCAACACCACCTCCTGCTGCTGCTGCTGCTGCTGCTGCTCGTGAATGATGGCCGCTGGAGATAAGAAGCCCCTCTGGCTACTGATGAAGACCTAAGTGTGATCTCTACGTCCAGCAGAATATGAGGAGTCAGGAGGCACAGGGAGAACCATCCTCGTCCAATAGGAAATAAGGGAGAAGGAATAGTTTGCTAGCAGTGGGTGACGGTAAAAAGAGAGACGCGTACCAGGAGACATGGGGGAAACTATCTTCATCCAGGAGGAGATGAAAGGAAGGAGGGCTGGTGTGTCGACTGTGTGGAAGGTATATGAGGTGAGAGCCTGTCGCAGGAAACGAAGAGGTGCATTATATAGTGCGTCACCAAGTGAATATACTACCGTTCATGTCATCAGAGACGTATACCAATATGCGTATGAAGGTACAGTGTCGGAGAGTTTCATTAACACTTATTGCTTTCACTGACGTCATCATAGGTGGCCTTGTGTTGACTATACTTGTACCATGTATTTATTTTCCTTCATAATGCAGATATATGCTTGTACACTGAGGGAATTCATCTATAGAGTGAGTACATTGAAGAATAAAGTAAAAACACAATAATATCCATAAGTTACATCATAATGGCGACTTTAATCGAGACTCTCACTTGTATACGCGCAGTAAGCCATCCCACCTGACGGCCATCCTAACATACATACTGTACCTGATGTCATGGTCCTGGGAGGTGCTTCTCAAAGGGTCTCCATGGAGTATCAAATGGCTAAGGTAACCCAGAAAGGATCACGTCTCATGTCTTCCACGGAATTGGGACAGAAACACACACACACACACACACACACACACACACACACACACACACACACACACACACACACACACACACACACACACACACACACACACAGAGGAAGAGTGAAGAATATTTGTCGTGATAGAATGAGAGAACAGCAATGAAGTTAAATAATGAAGGTACTCCACGTATTGACACAGGTACACAGCTGCCTCCATTTATACCTGGTACAGTGGCTGGCATGTTTTGTGAGATGGAAAACCACTGTGTTTACATCGAAGTAAAACTAGCAGACTGAGTAGTTTCTCAGTTTGTACGTTTGCTTGCTTTACTGTTTGTTATCTTGTTTGTGCAGTTGATATCCTCTGCTTTTTTGGGGGGGAGGGGTAGCTGAACTTCGGACACAAGAGTGATTAAGTGCTTTGGTAAAACAAAAATTTTTTAGTTTCTAACTCATACAGGTGAACCTCAGCAATCGTGGTGGGTAACCTTCCTGAAAAGCGCCAGGTATATGTATGTATGTATGTATGTATGTATGTATGTTTGTATATGTATGTATATATAATATGAAAATTAAAATAGGAATATACACTGTGCTGTGTATGACAAAATAACTTCACGTGAACTTACGGTTTGAGAAAATATGTCACTGCCAAAATTTATTCAGTGTTTTATCTACAGTGCTAAGACAAAACCGGAAATCAAACTAAACATTACAGATAACCTAAACCACTAAAACTTACCTGACCAATAATATGTTTACTGTAAAAAACATCTTAAATGCCGGCAGCAAGGGGTAAGGAGGGGAGGCGGGTGACAAGCTAGTGGTGTTGTCAGTCACGAGTCCTTATCATTATATATATATATATATATATATATATATATATATATATATATATATATATATATATATATATATATATATATATATATATATATATATATATATATATATATATATTAGTAATATCTGGGGGGTTTTCTCGTTTATGTGTATCCTGTTTGGTTTGGATTTTGTAATTTATGTTTTAACTTTGTAAGTGTTCCCTATACATATTGACCACTCCCTCAGATTCTCATTATTACCTCCCGCCCTACCACTCCTTCCGCACCCATGATCAAAGGTAGAGCGGACAAATTATGAGTTTTTTCTTATTTTGAGATGTAGTTTCGTTTCTTAGGTTATGTTTTATGTTTATCATGAAAATTGAGTGTCTTTGGTCCTGTGTCTTTATATAGTGCAGTTTATTGTAGGTGCGCCTAGGAACCACCTCCTCACGTATTGACGAAACCCTTCACCAGCGATCTCTCATTCACCACTATTTTACCCCCAGATCCCTGCCACCATCACCTTAAAGACCTGGTCGGGCTCTTGTTGAACATCTGGACCACTGCACAATAAACTTCCTTCCGGGACCTTCATTAAATACTGCAGCCTGGCGGATAATTCTTAATATTACGGTATGAACTTGTCCTTGTATCTATATAAGTTATTTTAAGTTTTTCTATACGGGTCACCAGCGTTAGGGCGTTTAATCAACAGGTAAAGCAAGTTGGGGTGTCTAATCTTCAAGTGATCCCGCTATATTAAGACTTTACATACAATACGAATTGTTTCTTGAGATATTGTTTAGGGAACTAAAGGGGATTAATATAGTGTAGAAAAACTGACATATTTACCTTATAAAACAGTACCTTAACCACCACAACGCTTGTTAGTGTAAACTACCGATTTGCGGAACGTATGGTTGTTACGATGTTGTTTGATTGTTTCCAGAAATCAATAAGTCAAAAGTCGACGAGGTGTAACAGGTTGGTGGAGGACAGTGTCTTGTAGTGCCTGTGTGAGTACGGACGGTCGTCCTCGAGTGTGTGTGGTCAAGGGCAGCAGCAACTTTGAGTGTGTTTTTTGTTGATGGAAACGTTTAGTGTTACTTAGCTACTGAGTGTTACATGTCAAGTGAAGGAGCATGCATAAGTGAAGGGAACGTTGACGTTCTAATGTTATTAGTGGGCTTCAACAACTAAAACATTTAAGCGCGTAACAAGATTAGTAATTTCTCAAGTTCATCGCCAATTAAAATTTATGAGAGATAAAACTCTTCATGTAAGGCACTAAGCAACGTGTGCTCACACACGCGGAACACAGTGTGTCGGCGGAGTGAAATTACAGTGAAACTATTTCGAAATAGTTCTTGACACTGTTCGAACAACTTTGATGAACGGCATCTGAGCTGCTCCGGATATTGAAGCTTTAAATTTTCAGGTAAGAGCATTATTGCATTTATTTTATTTTATTTTAGGAATGTTCAATATTTTAGGATTAGTTCAAACTTGTCATTAGAGAATTACCCAATAATTTATTTGGATAAATATTATTCATGACAATAAAACATTATATTTTTCCTTAAGAATATGCAGAAATCGACTAATGATGATGATGATGATGATAATGAAGTAAAATGGCAAATGACTTTGCACTGGGAAAGGAGAGGAGAAAGAGAAGTAAAGCATAGAAACGGGAAGAAAAGTGGGAGAGGTAGATAGCAGGTGGGCTGTCCACCTAGCGGAGACGGATCGACTAAACTTAAACCTTAGGCTGTTAAGTAATGCTTTGACTGAACACGTGGCGCACGTGGGTTTACATTTAATATTCCTTGGGATAGTATAAGTCTTCGATATAATTTTGCTGTTGGACTGTGTTGTCCCCCCTGCCCCTCACTATCTCCATCTTGACTATCACTGGGGCGTTACCACATCATAGTCTTGTGTGAGGCGAGCAACATTACACATGCTGGCAACTGTACGTAGACAGTGTTGTATATAATTGGCAACACACGTGAGTCGGCTGGCTTGTCTTCTGCTGGGGTACACATTAGTAGATGGTTGGCTTGGGAGTCAAAGCCTTCGATGTTTACTGAGTCTAGATGTGTAAACGAAAGAATAAACATAATAGTAGACTTCACTATATTCTTAAGTTTACCTCCCAGTCAGTCAACACACAGTAGGCTGGCCATAAATATCTCACACCTTGTCAACAATAAATTCAGCAAACACATAGCGAGTCTCTCAGTCCAGACCCCACACAGGAACCCATTTAGAACTGCCGGTTATGACGTGCATTATCGCTGGTAAATCTCCAAGACAAACGCAAATAAAAGAAACCACTTAAATTGCTCTAAATTAAGTTATTGATTACATGTGAAAGAAAAATTTGTGAGAAAACTTTATAGAATTTCGATATTATAAGAAAATTTACGGATAAAAGTTGTTGCACCATCTAGCTAGCAATTCAAAGTAGTTATTAGCTTTGGTGAGAGTTTACTAGCCAGGGGAGAAAATGTACTAGCCAGGGGAGAAAAGTTACAAACCAGGGGAGAAAAATTATTAGCTACGTCCAAGAAGCTACTAGGTAGGTCCGAAAAATTACTAGCCACACGCTCGGGCTAGTATCAGTTTCTTCCATTCTAATAGGAACTGATAGTGAGTGTGAAGTTTTGTTAATGATAGTGGAGAGTGATAGTGCGTGTTGGCTTTATTGATGGTGAATGTGATGGTGCGTCTTAGGTAATAATGAAGGATGGTAATGAGTTAGAGAGAGTGATGATGAATATGACATGGTGATAGTGATGACAATGGTGAGATGGGTGGGAATATGAGTGTATTATGTACTGTGATGGTGACTGTCATAGCTTGGTGTTAAGATGTATAATGATGGTGAGTGATTATGATTGATGGTGATGATGATAATGATATGTGATTGTGAAGGAGTAAAGGACTCACACACACACACACACACACAGTGGATCATGAGGTCACTGTACAAACGAACTCAGTGACCTTCTTACGGCGAGGGTGAGATGAAGGTTCGAACCCTGGCCACGTCGCCTGCGTGTTGAAGGTCAAGGAGCCGACCTACCACCACACCTTTACGGTCAAGGCAGCACAATGGACGTAATTAAGAGTTACACGATAAATATATTAATACATCGCTCTTAATTGAATGTTTCATGCGAGGCGAAAGATTACGTTTTATTTTTGTTGTTTTTATTTATAATTGGGAGGTATATTCTCTCTCTCTCTCTCTCTCTCTCTCTCTTAAGATGGGTACAATGACTTAACACCTCGCCGCCAGCCACATCATCAGGTGTGGACCCAGATCTCTCTATGCTCTTTAATTACAGGTCACGGTACCCATCATGCACTCTTAATCGCTCTTGAGGAAAAACTTGTACTCTTGGTTTTTATATTTTTCCCAGGATAGTGTATATGGTGGGGGAGGGATGGGGATGGTGGGGGGTGGGGTGGTGGGTGGGGGAAAGGGGGGAGGAGGAGAGATGAAGGAGAAAAGGAGGGGCTGGGGAGAAGGACGGGACGAATGGTGGGAAAGGGGATTGAAAAAGGTGGTGGGTGATGTGGGGAAGGGAGATGAGGAGGAATTGGAGAAACAGAGAAGGAGGGATTAGGGGGCAGAAGAGGGGTGGTAGAGGGAAGAGGGGGAAGGGAGTTAGTAAGGCTATCCAATTTCCCCCATTGTCTTATTTATCGTGAAGACAATTGCTAACAAGTTCCGTGTGTCGCTGGAGGGAAGGGAGGAGGAGGAGGAGGAGGAAGGAGGGGTTGGGAAGAGGAGGAGGAAGATGGGGGTGGGGGAGGAGGATGAAGAAGAAGAAAATAACAAATGCAATCTTCTTAGGGAATCAGAGAGCACTAATGAAGGATCCCGGGCAGACCACAGACTCCAATTAAGGAGATATCAGGATTAGAACCGGTCACGACCCGTCGACGGAGGCGGCGACGGCAGCGGCGGCGGTGGTGATGATGGTGAGGGAAGGGCAGCACCAGGCAATAAACCAGCAACATCAAAAGCAATGGTGCTGGTGGTGATGGTGGTGGTGATGATGGTGGTGGTGATGGTGATGAGGGAGGGGCAGCACCAGGCAATAAACCAGCAACACCAAAGGCAGTAGTGATGAAGATGGTGATGATGGTGGTGGGGTTGGTGATGGTGGGGGTGGTGATGATGGTGAGGGAGGGGCAGCACCAGGCAGTAAACCAGCAACACCAAAAGCAGTGGTGATGGTGATGATGGTGGTAGTGATGATGATGGTGGTGGTGATGGTGGTGGGGGTGGTGATGATGATGGTGAAATAGAGACAGTGCCAGCACTAGCACCAACAAACAAGGTCAGGAGTTAAGAAGCGTAATATGATATTATGAGTGTCAGTAACACTAGCCCCAGCGTCAGGAGTGTCAGCAGTGAGTGTCAGTAACACTAGCCTCAGCGTCAGGAGTGTCAGCAGTGAGTGTCAGTAACACTAGCCTCAGCGTCAGGAGTGTCAGCAGTGAGTGTCAGTAACACTAGCCCCAGCGTCAGGAGTGTCAGCAGTGAGTGTCAGTAACACTAGCCCCAGCGTCAGGAGTGTCAGCAGTGAGTGTCAGTAACACTAGCCCCAGCGTCAGGAGTGTCAGCAGTGAGTGTCAAACAACAGTCCACACTTAGTAGTAACAGGAGCACCCTAAGTAAAAACAATGAGTGAAGGAACGGTAACAACAGCAACATAAGTAACACTGGTCGAAGCAACAGCAGGAGCGAAGTCCCTGGAACAACGAGACTAATTGCAGCAACAGTGTTGGCAGGGATACAAGTAGCAGTAACAACACTTCAAGTAACTGAGTGAGTGTATTTACAGCAGTTATAGCAAGAGTAATTACAGCAATGAAAGCAGTAAACAACAGTAGGAAAACCGGCAGCTGGAATTAACAGCATTAACAAGAGCAGCGGGAGAGGATGTAACAGAAGCGTCAGCTGTAATTCTAAAAACAGCAGTGGTGATTACAGCATTAACAGCTAGAACAAGATATGACTAGCTTAATGGTAGCGTACAGGGGCCAACGTCAACAGACAACAGACACGACGGAGAAAATCTTTTTTAAAAGACATATTTTTCAAACAACTGATGAATTTTCATAATTTGATAGTCTCCCCTGTAGAAAACGGTAAGAGAAGACCAGATAGGGACCTTTAAGAAATATTAATACCTTATTAGATATCAAATATATGACCTTAACCTTTAACCTGATAGTGATGAGGTCACCAAAATAAGCCTGATATCATAAACCCGTTCACCGATATTTTTTAATATTTAAGAGTTGGGTTAGATCGGTTATTTGGACATCAACTTTATCCGGCCGGGTAACTCTGATATCCGAAACTTAAATCCTCCACTGTGGACTTAAAAGAGGTAATTATTTTATAACAGAAATAAATCACCTGAAGATTATGCACACCAACTTATTTCATCTGCTGATTAAACACCCAAACGTTAACCTAACCAATGTATGACAACACGTTTACATAACTTTACCAAAAATAACATAACATAAACAAAACTACCTAACCTAACCTAACCTAACCTAACCTAACCTAACCTAACCTGACCTAACCTGACCTAACCTAACCTAACCTAACCTAACCTAACCTAACGCAACTTAAACCTAACCACCAAGGTAGTGTCAGTTTTTTTTTATAAGCTGGGGTGCCTAATATTCAGGTGAACCCACAAAACTAAATTTATACAAGCAATTTGCTTCTTAAAGTGTGTGTGTGTGTGTGTGTGTGTGTGTGTGTGTGTGTGTGTGTGTGTGTGTGTGTGTGTGTCCTGCCGCGGCTCAACACACTACGCACGAGGCGGAAAGGCGTGAACTTCTCAGCTTGATTTACAAGTACTCAACCGTCATGCTTACGTAACTCCGCAGATGGTGAGTGGATAAAGATGATAACTCTCTCTCTCTCTCATCCATACCCTTTACCGATTCCTTTACTCTCCATGGCAGTATATAAAACAGACTAAGCTAACAACTTCGAATAGGTCAATGTGCGGCAAAGGTCTTTCATAAATCATGTTAAGGTAATTGAATAGGAAACACTGCGAGGGATCACAGAGCACTGAGTTTTATTGTAGCGATCAGGTAAAACGGAATTACTGTGACCTGTTAGGAGGATGGTTTGGTTAATGTCAGGTGGTTTTATTCAGCTGAGAGAAATTCTTATCATATGCTAGGTTAATGTTATTGTGTCGGATTGGAGAGTTTAGAACTATTTGGAACTACTTCTCTTCTCTTCTCTTAAGTGATGTTAGTCTTTTAAAATAACCAAAATAAAGGAAAAGCCGCAGGTCTTCGCTTCACTACTACAGGCTGACTCGTACTTGTGCCTGATACGTCATGGTCTCAGTACAGAGTGGTGTGGTGATGGCACATTAGTTACGCATCACTAAAAACGTCAGTCTGGGACTTTGCCGCCTTGGAGTTGTTATGACCTGGGCGAGATTGAGGATTTGCCAGGTATATATTAATCGGTTCGCCTGGTTGGTTTATTTGTTTGTTTGTCTGTGGTAGTGTTTATGACGGTGATTTATAGTTTAGTGTTAGTAACAGTATAGTATAGTGTAAGGGGCAGCAGTAGTGTTGGTCTAATAGTAGCAACAACAGCACCGCCACCATTCTGGGACTTAGCCGCTCGCCAATTAGGTAGAAGCTGTATCCCCGAGAGAACTTGCAGGGAGCACAGCAGAGACAAACGAAACTTGTTGCACAAGTAGGAAACTCACCGCCGCCACTTTAGGGTGAAGACTATCGGCTATCACACCCAGAACATGGTAGTGTGACTATCGAGTGTGTATACCTGTAGGTCCACCCAAATACCTGGTCATCTACTGTACAGGCTTCATAAGACAGACAGGTGTATGGGTATTCCAGTGTTTATATATTGTAACTTTAACCCCTGCCGTTAGGGGTCCCCTTGTCGATTATTATAGTAAGATCAGTATTATTACACAAACACAGAAAATCACGAACTTAAAAAAAAATTAATAAAAATAAACAAAATAAAAAACAGCATCTAATTTTACCATCAGATATACAACACCTTTACACCTAGACTTCATGGCAGTGTGACAATAGGAAAGTCAGTTTCAATAGAGGTGTGAGAGGTGAGGGTCAGCGATGTGTCACGGCCTCAACACCTCATTGTTCAACACCTTTCAATACCTGGCCAACTAATTACACTCCCAACACCCTGCTGAATAATGATAAATATCCACAAATGTCATAAAGAATCTTCCATTGACATTTGCATTCTGATTGAACTTTAGAGAGAGGAATTTAAACAATAATAGAGAAAGAGAAAGAAAATAATGGAGGGTCGACTAACGATCAATAAATAGTGTGACCTATCCGGGGTATCATTATGTCAGTGCTGAATGTCAGGTACTGGTCCCCCCTCACCCGCTTCTCCCACAAGGTAATGATGAATATTTTTTTTCTACTAACTTTGAAACATCTGTGTGTGTGTGTGTGTGTGTGTGTGTTTAAAGAGATGGAGAATTAACTAAAACTGCTGTAATATTAAACACAAAAACAAAGCCATGTTAAGTGGCTCATGGTCTTCACAGTTCTCGTCAAGGATCCATTATCTACGGAGAGAGAGAGAGAGAGAGAGAGAGAGAGAGAGAGAGAGAGAGAGAGAGAGTAAAAACGGAGAGACAAAATACTATCCATTCCTCTTCCTCCATCCCCTACTATCCTCCTCTTCTATCCCCTTCTCCCTTCCCCTCCACCGCATATCCCCCAACCCTTCCACCCCTACCCCTTTCCCCTTTCCTCTCCTCCCCTCCTCCTCCATCCCTTACTTCTTTCCCCTACCACCCATTACTCCCCCTCTACCCCATACTCTCCTCGCCTACCATCCCCCCTACTCCCCTCTACCGTATACTCCTTCCCTTCTACCCTAGTCCCTTCCCTACCATCTCCCTAGTCCCCTTCTACCACCCCTACTCTCTACCACCCTCTACTCTTCTCCCCTACCACCCTCTACTCTTCTCCCCTACCACCCTCTACTCTTCTCCTCTACCACCCTCTACTCTTCTCCCCTACCACCCTCTACTCTTCTCCTCTACCACCCCATACTCCCTTCCCACCCCTACTCCCCTGAACACTTTGACAACGGACTGTATCTCACTCGTTATCACTATTCCCGACCACCTCGGTAAAAATCTGCCCGTAATTACTCATTAAACAAACTCATGCAAACTTTTACCACATCATTACCGTAATTAGTGTAATTAATGAGATGATTAAATATAATTAAGTGTGAAGGAGTGTCCTAAAAATAACCCCCACAGTAGACAAAGTACACGACGTCGTTTAGAAGCGCAGAAATTATCTCAGGTAATATTTTAAGGTTCCTGACAAGGTGAGCGAGCCAACAGGTAACCCGATTCTCAAAATGGCATATGGTAATTTTTCGAACAAATGGCGAAGCATGACCGTATCTCTCCGGCTCATATCTCTTATCTCGTATATTGTAAGAGATAAGAGATAGTACGAAGGAAGGGAAATGGCGTGGGTAGTGCACAAAGACTCTACTTTCATAATTAGACACTGTTCTCTTTATCATCAGTCGAGGTTAAGACCCAACGAGTGAATTATTCGTGAATCCACTCAAGACCGTCAACCTGTCACCTAATTATTTTCAACACACTAAAAATAAGTGTTAATTAGATAATCAAACCACTTATCAGGTAACTTTTCTCTGCCGTAGATGGTGATGGATAAAGGTGTGGACGTTTAATTAAGTATCCGCTACTGACCAAGATGCCGAAGGCTGCTTTTTTGTTTTGTTTTCTTACTCACGCCGCCTCTTGTCCAGCTAATAACTTCACAATGCCTTTACGAATTTTATTTATAATATTCAGTTTCATTTATCTAACCTTAATGAAGACTCCTATTTATTGTAATATATTATGACTGCCATAACCTGAAACCCATAAATCATTTTCTGTCACTTATAATTTCAAAATGACTCGACCGATTATTTTGGAATTTGGTGAATGAAATATTTGATGCCAAGAAAATAACTCTTATCAACGTTGAACCTAAGATGGCGTTATGATATCGATAATAGGTCACCAATCTCTCTCTCTCTCTCTCTCTCTCTCTCTCTCTCTCTCCTGCAGCTCTTATATGCTGAAGGACGCATCACAGTCTTCATTTGTCCTCTATGATGGAAATCAATCTTAAGCCACACGTTATTAATGATCCAACACTCGCTTCCTTTAACCCTCTCTTCTATGTCAGTCATTTATTATTATTAGCAACATTTTTTTCTTCTTATTCTACCTTTACCTCCTGGTCAATGGTCTGATGAAATACAAACAGTTATCCCCTAAATGACACACACACACACACACACTCTCCTCCCCCCCCATCTTTACTCTTCACACCTCGAGATAGTGGACCTTCCCCTGTGTACACTCTACCTGCCCCCCCCCCCATATAACCTGCAGCTCTTCTCGAACGCCACATCTTTCACAGTCAGTATGTATCGCTCACCTATCACCTTGTTCCTGTGTATAAGAGATGATGAATAATGATATAAACGCTAAAGAAATTAAATCAAAATAAACTCGAAGTGTTAAGAGCATACATGAAGCTGCTGAGTCCAGACCCTCAGTGATAATGAAGAGCAAACGATCTGGCACATATACCTTGCCACGCGTAGAGAAAATAACCTCTCCATAAAGGAAGGTAAACACCATTGGTAAGGCTTGGGCGCTCATGTGATGCTTGCCGCACCCTCTCACTAGATGGCTCTGTTATCACTCACGGGCTAACTTGTCTTGGTTTGAGTATCGTGTTTATTCTTATGTGTGTATGCTAACTTTGTCGCTTGGGAGGTCATAAAATTATAGAGCAAGTGTTTTATTATGTAAATTGTATAATCAGGTATGTAGGAAAGGTATAGTTGATTACACTGCAGCTCTGTGTAAACAAAGCCATAAAGTAAACAGACGCAGGTAACACAGAGTAAACAGCTACATAATAAACCCGTTTATATATTTACATCAGTTTCAGAGAAAATCTAAATGAATGTGTTATCATTCAGCGTTTCTAAAGAGGTATAGTTGGCAGGAGACCCATACGCCTCTACTCTCCTTGATATACGCCAAAGCCTAAATGAATGCGTATTAGCGTCTGGCAATCTGTTGAGAAGGTTAAATATTATGTTACACTCGCACCTGTAATTAATTAAGACCTCGTAAAAGCTGTGTTTGTTTGGGAGTCATAAACAAACTTGCTCGTGAAAAGGTCAAACAATATACAGTAAAATATTTGTTTGTGTGGCTCTGAAGTATCACTCGAGCTTGTTAAGGTGTGTGTGTATGTGTGTTTTGGAGGGGTAAGTATGTAAAGGTAAAATTTAAGTGTCTGAAGACTGTACACACACACACACACACACACACTGCTTGCTCATATCAGATTTCCGTCTTCCAAATATCAAATTCCTTGTCATCAAATATTCCAGTCATCACTCAGCTGCCGCCTCCACCTTGCCTCCTTCTCACCATCCACTCGTCTTCCTCCATCTACTCTGGTCCACGTACCTTTTTTTACTTCCTCTTCCACCTTATTTTCTTCGTAATCTCTCCTCCCATTACGTCACATAACCTCACCTTAAGGAGCATGTTGTTCCGACTCCCCAAACGTACAGGAGCCAACTTTGCACTGCGCACTATTCACACACCCTGGCGCTACAGTTGTTAACCGCACAACTACCGCTTGTCTAACACTTGATGATGGACGAGGGTTAAAACTATAACCAAACACGAAATGATTGCAACAGGTGAAACTGCTGTCATTCACACATTAATAGTATTTACAATAAGCGTAGTTCCTGGGAATGTTTTTATTGTAAATTACATTATATTAACAATTACATGCTTATGTAAATAGATTCAAATACATCAGTTGTTTATTGTGTCATGAAAATCACCCAGCCATAAAGGAACACCATATTGAGAGACTCCAGCCCGTGCGAGATGCACAAAAAATATAAATAAATGCACATAGAATTGCTCAGACCTGGAAACTGTTGGGACCCCATGTGCGGTAACACTCTAAACATTAAGTTGTGTTTTCTATCTTTGCTTAATAACTATTGGGTTGTAACTACACCAGTAACTCCTTAACCCTATCCCATCCCTCTACCTCCCTGACACCCTTACCCCCTCAACCCCCATAACTCGCCCCCCG
Organism: Homarus americanus; assembly: GCF_018991925.1. NCBI lineage: Eukaryota > Metazoa > Arthropoda > Malacostraca > Decapoda > Nephropidae > Homarus > Homarus americanus. The sequence continues at coordinate 1,544,413 of NW_024738608.1, forward strand.
GCTCCCCCTCACTTGTATTTTTAAGAGCTGTGAGGTTAAGCTGTGAAGTTAAGCTGTAAGGAGAAATGGTGTAAATATGTGATATTTGGACAGAAATGCCACGCCATACTCCATAAAGCCAAGCACTATATGCAGTACAGACATTATCCACTCCACTACATAAATTAATCTGTGAGAGTTGTATATCAACATCAACGGTGCCGGACCATGTAATGAGTCAAATTATATCATTCTTCCAGGCTACTGTGTGCACCTCACGTCTTACCGGAGGTGAGTGTACAAGCCGGAGAGGTCGCCAACTGTGCCACCAGGGGGGACTCATACCAAATTAGGTACAGTGCTTACTAGTTCTCTCTCTCTCTCTCTCTCTCTCTCTCTCTCTCTGTAAATGATTTAAGGTCCTTCTGTTAATAATATTTCTAAATTTATAATACAATAATTAAATTTCGCTCTGAAATATTCACAACTTGGGTTACATAAGAGCGAGGAGGCGGGGTGATCGGGGCGGTCAGAAACGATTAAATATTTTCAGTAGATTTTTATAACATCATTTATTATTCATGTGTAACTGACCTAACCTAACCTAACCTAAGTGGCCAGTTAGAGATAAGACTTTGGGGTCAGGTATCTGAGATGTTATGGCCAGGTAGATATAAGATGGTTTGGCCAGGTAGAGATAAAATGTTGTGGCCGGGTAGAGATAAGATGTTAGGCCAGGTAGATTTGAAATGTTATGGTCAGGTCAATGCGAGATGCTGTGTACTATCTCCAGATCAGAATCCAGGGAGGGTGTGGTAGGTGACGCCATATTTAGCCATTCGTATACCGATTATCAATACATCGTACGAGATACGTCACCTGTACATTTCACCGGGAAAATAGGATTGCGAGTTGAGGTTATGAATATCTTAAGAGGGTAAAGTTTTCGAGGTTTATTTCTGGTGTAGTGTGTGTGTCATCTGTGGCATGTCATATGGCACGTGTCATATGCCTTGTGTCATAATCTCGCGTAAGTAGCATTAGACAGCCGACACAGAACGCCTGCACTAAATATAATCACCACGAGTTTGACAGTCTCCTTGAGCGTCGGTGGTGGCAGAAGGCAAGCGAAAGCTCGCCTGGCAGATTCTCCATAAGCTTGTCGATCCTGGTTAGAGAGGATCGCCAGGCGCTGTTGATTGCTTGTGTCGGTGTAAAGATTTTTTTTTGCGATACAGACTTTATTGTCCAAGTTTACAAGCAATTTCGGCTCCCAGGCTATCTTGCTACGTGACTGGGAAAGAAATTTGGTTTCCTCTGTTGAAATACGAAAACCAGAGAACTGCTCCATCCAGCTGAAAATAATACTTTAGAAATTAATAATCATTTGTCTATCTCTGCCCTGTTTAGTTTGAGTGCAAGTCTCAGTTGTTTTTCATCATTCTCTCTCTCTCTCTCTCTCTCTCTCTCTCTCTCTCTCTCTCTCTCTCTCTCTCTCTCTCTCTCTCTCTGCATCTTAGCATCCACTGTATATAATATTAACATCACGTTACATAATACTAAAAAAGTTCCAGTAGGGAAATTGGATATTAAAGGAACGTTGTGAATCAGTGCTCATGACAAAACAAACGTGTTATAGTAATCACGATGTAACTTCCTGCTATATAGTCTTACAGTGTTCTACTATTATAACCTCAATCCAAAACAACCAGCTGTAACAAGGTCCCAGAGAGTCTTAGAGCTGATAGCCACAGGAACCAACACCCCCCCCCCCCTACCGACAACCCCACCTTGACAATTACTGATCACGATCTCTTGTGTAGACCTTGACACCACCTGCCTCACTCCATAACATAAACCGTCGATACTGTCATTGTTAACCTTCTTCTACTACTACTACCTGTCTCATCCTCTCACCTGCCAAGTCGTGACAAGGCGTCTTTGATGTCAAGACCAGAAGACCCAGTTGGTTTAAAATATTCCCCTCAATCTTTGGTATAAATTTCAATGTTAGTTTTCTCTACTGTGTGATGTTTTGTCCTGTTGGCAACGGTGTCAGAGAGCCTGGAGGGAGGGAAGGAGGGAGGCCTTTGTTTATTTATCCTGTCCTCATCTATTTAAAATGATTTACTAGTTGTATTATTCAGCCGATAACATCACTGTGGATAAATGGGGCTTCTGTTATCTGAGCTCTCTCTCTCTCTCTCTCTCTCTCTCTCTCTCTCTCTCTCTCTCTCTCTCTCTCTCTCTCTCTCTCTCTGATACACACACACACATATTTTCCTCTTCCCTCTTCTTCCATCCTCCTTTCCTCCCCCTCCTCCTTACATATTCTTCTTTCTTTCAGATTCCTTCTCCTTCTATCTTTCTCCAAATTCTTCTAATTTTCTCCGTCTCTTTTCCTCTTCCCACTCCTCATTTCTCCTCCTATTTCTCCTCCTCCTCCTTTTCATCTTCCCTTTCTTGTTCGCCATCCTTCTCTTCTTTCTTCTACTCCTTCTCCGCCTCATCTTTCTTCTCCGCCTCCTCTTTCTCCTCCTCCTCTTTCTCTCCCTCCTCCTTTCCAACCTTTCTCTCCACCTCCTTTCCTAATCCCCATCACCTTATTTCATGGTAATAGGACAACATCTACAGCCTCTTATATAATATTGTATAATCTAAACCTTTATTAGAAGAACAAAAATAAATTCCATCGCAAAATTAAAAAAAAAATTCATCGGCTCAAGAAATTTCAGTTGAGACGAAAACTAAAAAGAATAACGGACAGGTAAACAAAGAGAAGGGGAAGATGGCCTCAGCTGCAGGTAATGTCCCATTCAGGTAATTACGTCCTCCCCGCCACCTGAACCAGACCACCAGTTGCTCCTCTGCTCTCGTATCTCTCCTTGGTAAACAGTTTTTATTGTTTACGTCGGTAGTAACACCACTTGCCCCGAGATGGCAGCACCGAGCGGCATTTGTTTAATGGGCAAACAATCCACTTGAAATTGAATTTAACGCATTTTTAGGCTGTTTACGTTGTTAATTCCTCCGATTTCCTTAACATGGCAGCACCGAACAGTTCGGTTCTTATGTGATCATTGGTAAACATCTTCAACTTTACGGTGAATATTCTTGATACACCACAAAGTTGTTTACTTTGGTTGTTACTCAGGTTGCCGTGAGGTGGCAGCACTGAGCGGCAAGACTGTGCTGTGGTCGTCGATGGACAACTTTTCCTTCCACTTAGAATAAACTATCTACTGTAGACAATCTTTCTCCTCCACTGAATCTATAAACTATGCGGCTGTAGTGTTGTTTGCTTTAGTAGTTCTTTAACACCAGATACTTTTCCTTCGGTAAACAACTTTTCCTCCACTTGGTATAAAGTTGATGGGACGAAATGTTGTGTGCATGGCTTGGTGAGCGGCCGGACCCTCGTGTACTATCGCTTGTCTTTTGTTTTCTGCAAATGTTGTTCTCTAAGGATTGAGACAGTGTGGTCCTATTTTGAAAGAGGGAGAGGAAGTTTAAAATCGGGTGACTATTATTAAGGCATGGTGTAGTAACCTAAGGTGGGGAGAAATATTAAGTTGCTCTGATTTTAAGGTCGGGTAATCTTCAGGGAGCGTAATTTTAAGGTGTGGTCCTTGGAAGTAATTTTATGAGGGGGGAACACTCCTATAATGGGGGAGTGATTTTAAGGTGCAGTTGCCGAGTTCATATGGCACTCCAACAGGTGCCAGTTTGAGTCTCGCAGCCGGTAACTGAGTGAGGCAGCCCCTGTCGACCCAGCTGAAGTTGCGTATAATACTTAACAATTGGGGGAATTGCTACTCGGTAATGATCAGAGCCGACCATACAGCCTCCGCCTTGTGTACTGAAGACTTAGTCCTCAGCATGCTGTATCCGCATTGCCCTGAACGGGTCACCAAGTTCTTGGGACCCAATTTCACGTTCAGTTTTAAGAGTGGTCATTTAAGGGTTGGGAGGCCTTTTAATGATGGTGGTGACATCACAGTGTTAGTTAGTACATATTAACTATTCACACTGTATGTAAGTAATATATAAATTTAGTAACAACGATATTTCCAGGAATCTATACAATATATAGACAACGATAATTTATTTTGATATAATATTTGTTTCAACCTTATCTCAATTAACCCTTTCGCTGCGTTCCCGCACCTTATCGCTTTATTCTCATTACCGCCAGACGATTTTATTCAGCTTAGGATACCCAATGGGTTAATGTACACAGCCGTATGAAATAAATTGTGCAAAAATCATTACATAATAAACTGACTACATAAGTTACAAGATACATCTGATATATAACCAAATAAATCCGATTTACATATTGCTGTTCCGGATTACAAGACGATGTCTCAAACTTTCCCAAGAAGGAAATGAGACAGTTTTAGGCAGCAAACAATGGCCAGAGTTATGTGAAAATATTTGTAATAAAGTTGAGTCAAAGTGTAGAAAGTTGGTTGTGTTGAGCCAAAGTATAAACTATGTAAGGCTTGCAGGAGGCGGTCGTCTGTGTTACACCCGGACAGGGGGCAACCACATGTTGACGGTGGCTGTACGCTTGTCTGTAATTATCACCTGTACTCCCCACCTGTAATTTCTACCTGTTCTTTGTACCTGTAATTCCCACCTGCAGTGTCCATCTCACCTGTAATCCCCGGCTATATATCTCATTATACTTCCCACCTGTATATCTTATGTGTCATTCTTATCCGTAATTTCTACCTGAGACTCCTACCTCTACTACCCACCTGCAGTTCACATCTGTAATTCTCACTAGTAGGCTATAACGCACCTGTTATTTTTACCTGCTTATCCCACCTGTATATTCTACCTGTTTATTTTATGTGTAATTCATATATGTATATTCCACCTGTTACCCCAACTCTCTCTCTCTCTCTCTCTCTCTCTCTCTCTCTCTCTCTCTCTCTCTCTCTCTCTCTCTCTCTCTCTCTTCTCCACCTGTAATTCCTACCTGTTTATTGCACCTGTAGTTCCGTCACCTGTAATTATCGCCTGTCATCCCTACATACAATTCGCACCAATATTTCCTACGTACAATTCCCGCCTATAATTCAGAGATGACTGAGCACAAACGGCACTGGCATATTGTCGCCATTATTAACCCCGCGACGAGGGAGCCAGGAGATGGTAGCGATCAATGTCTGACTGAGAACAGACACCTTATTACCGGTTGTTTGGGAAATATTCAAGAGTGATAAATTGTAATAGCGGTTGATTTTTTTTTTTTAAGGATATTTCATTGAGGTTATTTATGTTATTTATTATTCATTAAGGATCATATGTCTTTGTTTACACTTTTCTCGGATCTATTTCCTGGGGATGTAAGTTAGGTAAAGATTGACTGCTCGTGTTAAGGAGATATAACTCTACTGAGAACTTTACGATGAGTACAAGAGTGAACTCTTTCGGTAGCTCGTGTTAAGGAGATATAACTCTACTGAGAACTTTACGATGAGTACAAGAGTGAACTCTCTCGGTAGCTCGTGTTAAGGAGATATAACTCTGCTGAGAACTTTACGATGAGTACAAGAGTGAACTCTCTCGGTAGCTCGTGTTAAGGAGATATAACTCTACTGAGAACTTTACGATGAGTACAAGAGTGAACTCTCTCAGTAGCTCGTGTTAAGGAGATATAACTCTACTGAGAACTTTACGATGAGAGTGACTCTCTCGGTAGCTCAGGAGATATAGCTCTACTGAGAACTTTACGATGAGTACTCTCGGTAGCTCGTGTTAAGGAGATATAACTCTACTGAGAACTTTACGATGAGTACAAGGGTGAACTCTCGGTAGCTCGTGTTAAGGAGATATAACTCTACTGAGAACTTTACGATGAGTACAAGAGTGAACTCTCTCGGTAGCTCGTGTTAAGGAGATATAACTCTGCTGAGAACTTTACGATGAGTACAAGAGTGAACTCTCTCGGTAGCTCGTGTTAAGGAGATATAACTCTACTGAGAACTTTACGATGAGTACAAGAGTGAACTCTTTCGGTAGCTCGTGTTAAGGAGATATAACTCTACTGAGAACTTTACGATGAGTACAAGAGTGAACTCTCTCGGTAGCTCGTGTTAAGGAGATATAACTCTACTGAGAACTTTACGATGAGTACAAGAGTGAACTCTCTCGGTAGCTCGTGTTAAGGAGATATAACTCTACTGAGAACTTTACGATGAGTACAAGAGTGAACTCACTTTCGGTAGCTCGTGTTAAGGAGATATAACTCTACTGAGAACTTTACGATGAGTACAAGGGTGAA
>NW_024738608.1:1553186-1645686 GCF_018991925.1 Homarus americanus
AGATACTGAGATGATTGAGAGATACTGAGATGATTGAGAGATACTGAGATGATTGAGAGATACTGAGATGATAAAGAGATACTGAGATGATTGAGAGATACTGAGATGATTGAGAGATACTGAGATGATTAAGAGATACTGAGATGATCGAGAGATACTGAGATGACTGAAACTGCTGAGGTGTTGGAAGACTTGTTGTTTCTTAAAGAGGGACAGGTTATAGATTGTGAAGACGAGGGGAGGTAAAGTTGTAAAGCTTAACAGTAGAGGGGGAGAAACAGCTTCACAACACCCCCCTCCCCTCACCACTGGCCAATACACAGTAACGGGGTGAGAGAAGTAGCCAGCTCTTTAAATAATCTATAGGGAGAGGAAACCAACCATACGATGAAGGGAAACTGGGTCAAGTTATAAGCCGCAAGAGTTAATAAAAGGATACCATGCTCTAAGCTCGGCTCTTGTCAAGTAGATCTGTAGAGAATAGAGATTGAACCTTTTTTGAGATAAGATCAATATTCTATACGCGGGGAAAAATCGGTCATATGAGCAGTTGAAGTATTTGTTTGGAGGGGAAGACGTCTGAATAGGGCCCCCAGTATATAGTAGATTTAGCTCTCAGACCTGACTCACCTGACTCCTCACTACCTCAGACCTATTTGAATTACGTGGGGTTTCCAAGACAGGTTGGAGGTTATGTTAATGTCATGTATTTTCCCGTGTGTTCAGTAGTTGAATGCCAGACACATGAAAGGAAATGGGAAAAGTCATGAGTAGTTTTTGAAGAAGAAACGGGGAGATTGGGTCCTAGAAGCGTTGAATTTCCCCAGATTATGTCCGCTTCACTGGAAAATCCTCTCCGGTACGGAATTGAGGAAGTTGCAGACATGCGGAGAGAATGAGATGAAGCAAGAGAAGATATGAAGTGGATTTGGAAAGAGTTAAAAGAATGCGGAGTTGAGTCCTCGACATAAGAATGAATAGAGTTACTCGTTGAAGAAAGATCATTAGGAGAAAGGAGTGAGCTCTGAGGAACACCACTGTTGTTAAAGGAAGGAAGATGATGGTGGTCAATTATCGACTACAGAAACAGAACAACAAGAAATGACACAGCACAGTAACGAAGGAAGTAACCAAAGAGTGAAACAGGAAGGGTAAAACTTTCATCACATCAAGAGCCATAGCATTTGAACATGTGAGGGTGTGTGAACATGTGAGGGTGTGTGAGCATGTGAGGGTGTGTGAACATGTGAGGGTGTGTGAACATGTGAGGGTGTGTGAGCATGTGAGGGTGTGTGAACATGTGAGGGTGTGTGAGCATGTGAGGGTGTGTGAACATGTGAGGGTGTGTGAACATGTGAGGGTGTGTGAACATGTGAGCGTGTGTGAGCATGTGAGAGCGTGTGTGTGAGAGAGAGGAAGGTATCGCTATAACAAAGATACTGGACGTGGGATAACTAGCATCATGGTGTAATTCTTTAATGTGTCTTGATCATCTGTCCCTGTCTTAACCACCCACCCTTAACCCTCAACCCCCTCCACCTTTTACCTTCACCCTTATCCCTTACCCTTTATCATCTGCCTTTACCTCCCTCCACCCTTCACTATTCCCCTTCTCCACCCCCGCCAACCCCTCATCGGGCCCCCTTTCATCACCCCCTTCACTTACCTGCAGCGAGTAGAAGGGAAAATAGGGAAGCGAGAGATGTGGTGAGAGAAAGAAAAAAAGAGAGGGAGAGCATACACACCAATTATAAACAAAGAAGAGAAGAAGAAAGAGAAGGGAAGAGGAAGAACATGTAATTTGCACATATAATAAAAGGAGATGGAGATGGCGGTGGTGGGGTGATGGTAAAGGGGTGGGGTGTGGTGGTCGTGGTGAGAGAAGTAGTGGTGGTAGAGGGGTGGGGTGGGGAGCAGTGGAGGAGAGAGGTGAAGTGTTGGAGTGTTTTCAGTTACACCACTCAACAGGCGTCGCTTGTACTCCTCAGAGTGTTCTTTTATAATTAACGAGAACCTCAGACATTTCTTTCATTATTTTCTTTTATTTCAACATTCATAATTAAATACTTTCATTCAATTTGCTGTCTATATATACATGTGTGTGTGTGTGTGGTGTGTGTGTGTGTGTGTGTGTGTGTGTGTGTGTGTGTGTGTATTTCTTTAGCACATCCAGAATACCATCATGCATGACTAATTTTCTAACTTTTTGCATTGTAATATTTTGAACACCACGATGGCCAGGTGTTTCCAGGTGTGTTTAATTATGCTGCCAAGTGTGTCTTATTATGCTGCCAGGTGTGTCTTGTTATGCTGCCAGGTGTGTCTTGTTATGCTGCCAGGTGTGTCTTGTTATGCTGCCAGGTGTGTCTTGTTATGCTGCCAGGTGTGTCTTGTTATGCTGCCAGGTGTATTTTTGCTGCCAGGTGTCTTATTTCGCTGCCAGTTGTGTTGTGATATTGTTTTGTCTCTTTTGAATTTCCTCTTATTTCTCCTCTTCCTCTTTTGCTGCTTCTGTGGTTCCAGTATCCTAACGCCATCACAATAGTTTTACAGATGCAGGTCTGATTACAGTGTCTGGTCCTGAACTTTGGTGGCTGAAATTATGGCTGATGCACTTTTTTGTTTCAGAACATCTACTTCTTTACACCTTGATTTGTTGCCTTTGTATGTAACACCTCCTGTTCCAGCTGTTTAAGTAACACTAGTTTAAGATTTTTTTTCTGCAGCTCATTTCAATCCAACAATTTGTGCCTCGTTTGACACTTATATTTGCACATGTCATTCTACTGAAGTTTCTGGATTGACTTGTATCCGAAGTCCTCGTGTTCCAGGTTCCTGCCTCTGTTATTCCAGTATACGCTTGGCTAAAGAACTGCAAGACTCAACAAAAGTTCCAGCCCTTGGTTCCAGAGCTCATATTTCTTTCCAGCCAAACATTAGATTCTCTACCTCTGGTTCCAACCCCTTTGGTTCCATTATCTCTGGGTTCCAGCACCCAGTAGTGATATTGGGTCCGTATGCAGATGTCCTCGGGTGAGTCGGTATCTGCACCTGTGCCAATTAGTCGTGTGCCATTTAATTGGGCCCAGCTGTGTCATGTGTGCCAATTTCGAGCCTGTTCATTGGCGAGCATCGCTAGTCCAGGCTCCTATCTTGTCCTTGTCGCGTGTCCCTCCGTTAATGAGTTTATTTTTGTCCCAAGTTGTTTGTGTTGTTGTTGGTTTGTTATTTTGTGGGTTTGTGATTACGTTTTGGGGATCGATTTGTGTTTCTAATATGAGTTTGTTTTATGTTATTATTATTATTATTGTTATAGCAAGAGTGCGGGAAGAATAGCAAACGCAGGTAAATAACAAATATAAATGACCCTATATTTTATGAATTAAAAAAAAACAATATAAGAAGAGAAAAAGATAAAAGGATATTTGTAAAAAAAATTAGTAATAATTCTTTAACGTACGGACAAAATTATAGCTGGGAGTTATGCAGGTAATGGGGGGGGGGACTCACTGGGCTGATATCGTCTATTTATTTAGATTTTTCTTTGTGTTACAGTGTTTTGATATTTACATGAGTTATAGTGAAATAAAGATCACCAGTTATAAACAATTTACATTATATCCCACATTATGGCCAGTATTACTGTCGTCTGTATTTCTGCCATGAACTTTACATTATTATATGAAGTCCTTTTATAAACATACAAAGTACAATCGAATTTAACCTTCACTTACATCGAAATTACACACAAATTGGCTGTATCTGAAAAAAATACATGTTGGACGATGATCAAAGTTGCATCAGCGTAAGATATCACGAGCAGAACATGGAAACCAAATATCGTACGTGTCACAACAAGAAGTTTCAATCGTACAACAACATGGCAGAGAAACATAACTGTTGACTGTTACATTGGCAGAGAGAGAGACAGACAGACAGACAGACAGACAGACAGAAGCAGAGAGAGGGAGAGGGAGGGGGGTTGAGCAAGGGAGGGAAGGAGAGAGACAGCTGGGTGACGTGGGGAGGGGCACGACTCACTCAGGGCCGGGCAAGTAGGAGGTGGGCAGCCAACTCCACCAATTATGTTACGTCGTGCATGAAGAATGAGGTAATTGTGCTCTTCCTTGGCCGTCCTCCTGCAGTATAAATTACTCTACATACCCCAACTATAATGCGCATCCAACTACCTTTTCCGTAACCTTTTCAATTCATCTTTTTTTTTCTTCTTTTTTTCGACACAATTTGTCCTTCTGTTTTCTTCGTCCTAACCCTCGACTCATCAGTGCGTCCGGAACACAAGAATTAATTCCCTTTGTCTTTTTTTTTACGTCTAATAGTCTCAAAACTCCTTACGTTACTCGTTCCTTTTTTTTTTACCTTAGTTGGGGGATATGAGAATACATTACACAATCTCACTTAAGCTATGGCGTAAGATTTCGCAATATAATGCAAATAGTATCAGGAATATCAGTGACATTTTACCTCGGCCAGATGTGTTCTCTCATCACCACCAGTCAAGGGAGGGAAAAAATATGAGGCGAGATTCCAGGGCGTGTATCAGGTGGCACGGCGAGGGACTGTTTATTATGCGTAAATATCAGAAGTTAGCTTTAGTTTTCCAGGTTATATAAGGGAGGGGAAAGTTGGCAGGGGTATCTCTGAGAAATCTGTAAAATCTGTACCTAAATGGGATATCTCCAAGACTTCTGCTCCCTAGTGAGGTATCTCCAAGACTTCTGCTCATGAGTGAGGCATCTTCAAGACTTCTGCTCTCAAGTGAGGTATCTCCAAGACGTCTACTCCTTGGTGAGATATCTCCAGCATGTGACGTAGAATATCTGTTGCCAAATGTTTTTTTTTTTGTATATAATATATTTGTCGACTAATGCTTCTGGCGCCTAACTCTCACCCGTAACTTCCTACACGCTACACCATACCTCCCACACACTACACCTCCCACACCCACCCATACCTCCACGCTACCATTCACTCACACACCATACCTCCCACACTACATACCTACCTCCCATTATACCTCTCCACGCTACACCATACCTCCCATACGGCCCCTCCCACCTACCTCACACGCTACACCATACCTCCCCCATACCTCCCACACACACCATACCTCCCCACACACGCTACACCATACCTCCCACACGCTACACACGCTACCATTCCTCCCACACGCGCTACCATACTCCCCACATTCACCATTCCCCACTACACCTCCCATACACACATACCATACCTCCCACGCTACACCCGCCTCCCACACACGCTACACCATACCTCCCACACGCTACACCATACCTCCCACCACCATCCTCCTACACCATACCTCCCCACCTCCCCACGCTATACCTTCACCTCCCACACCCACATACCTCCCACACGCTACACCATACCTCCCCACACTTCACCACCTCCCCACACCCATACCTCCCACTGCTCCTCCCCCACCTACCTCCCCCTTCCTATACCTTCCACACACCATACCTCCCACACACCATACCTCCCACACACCAACATACCTCCCCACACGCTACACTACCTCCCCACACGCTTCACTTCCCACACACTACACCATACCTCCCCACCTTCCACACGCTACCTCCCCACCACACCATACACCATCCTCCACGCCACACCATACCTCCCACACCACTCCCTACCCCCACCACCTCCCACATACCTCCCCACCTACCCATACCCCACACTTCTCACACCTACCTCCCACACACTTCTGCCTCTCCTCCCACCTTTACCCATTCCTCCCGCTACTACCCCCCACGCTACCCCCACCCACCTACCTTCCACACGCTACACCTCCACACACGCTACACCATACCTCCCCCACACACGCTACCACCATACTCTCCCACACGCCACACCATATACCTCCCCACACACCATACCTCCCACACGCACACCATACCTCCCACACGCTACACCCGTACACACCCCATTCTCCCACACGCCACACCATACCTCCACACACACCTCCCAACCCTTCCTCACGCTACGCCACGCTACACCATACCTCCCACCTTCCCACCACCTACACACGCTACATCCATACCTCGCACATACCTCCCCACACCATACCTCCCACATATTTTCACACAGTCCTTCTCCTTTCAGCGCCGAGGCTTAACAACGACCCTTTCTATGGAGGCAAGTGTGGGGCCTTTTGGCAAGTACTCAGCCGAGAAATTGATCGCCACGGTGATTCCCAGACCTTGAGCTGAGGTGGTCCGGTCAAGAGTTGGCAGAATGCACACGTATGCGGGCGTGACGTGCGTCGATTGGTCTTTCGCCTTTCAAGACGTCCGCTATTGGCCCTCCCACACGCAACCTAACCTAATCTAACCAAGCCGAACCTAACCTAACCTAACTTAACTTAACTAAACCTAACCTAACTTAAATTAAATGAGTTTTTCTAAGGCCCCCCCCCCAAAATAAATAATAATAAATAAAAAATGCTATAAACTATAGAGGATTTTGTAAATTTCATTTTTGTAAATAAGATTTTGCAAAAGACGCAACCATGACGTCAAAAGAGGAAGCAATGACGTCAATAAAGGCAGCCGTGACGTTAAAAGTTTATGTGTGTGTGTATGTGTGTGTGTGTGTGTGTGTGTGTGTGTGTATTTTACATGAGCTCTGTGCAATACGCTGTACAAGACTTCACCGTTCCAGTTCCTCTCTCTTTTCCTGTGTTAAAAGAGTCACTTCCTAGTATGTGTTTAAGACCAATTCTCCCGACTCACCCTATCCTGCCTCTCTGACCCATCATGAGAGGCAGGATATATTTTGGTGATTTTCTTCTTAGAGAAACTCTCTCTCTCTGGGTTTATTGTCACCGGGTCTACGTCATCACAACATTGTTATTTACAGTGGTACAAATTGCAACAGAAGAGGAATAGTCCGAGTAACCCCGCGGCGTCAGTAACAAGACGCTGCAATTCGACTGTGATTGAAAGTTCCTCGTTCGTCGTGTCTGGATCCAATGTGATTGCAATATTCCCTTTCCATCCTGCAACCACTCAGAAGTTATTGCAATCCCCGATCGTCGTGTTTCAACTCCAGGTTATTTTCACTGTCTTCTCCCTAGTAGACTGTCGTGTTAATATCCCCTTGAGGCGACGTCTTTTCCATCTCTATCTTCTTCAATTCTCCTCCTCGCTGCATCTCAATTTCCTCTCCCCTTCTCTCTCATCCAAGGACTTTTTCCTCTCGTCGCTCTCCACCATTTCCGTCATTTGGAAGTCTGTTCTTCTTGTTTGTTTTGCTGTGGGTCCCGCCCAAAAATTCGAAGAGCACCCATTTTGAAGCGCCCCCCCCGCCTCTCACGCCAAATTGTTGGAAGGAACTCGCTTGTCTCTCTCTCTTTCTCTTGATTCTTTTTTGTAAAGGAGAGGCGTGTGCCTAATCAGTAATCATTTTACCTAAAGAAGTTCTACTCCGGGTCAACCAATTCAGAAAATTTACCCCCACATGGACAAAGATTCCCCAAGAACCCCCATACAAGTCACAAGTTTGATTATACAACATAAATACAGTACCGCAACTTCCCCATTATAAAGGTATAATAAATGTGCTGTCCCAACCTAGATAACAAAAGAGTATACATAAAGCCGATTAAATCATTTATAGTTCACACGCTTTAAAGGAATCAACTTCTAGGTCGATTACGATATCTAAAGACTGTGTTGTATCATAAATGGACAAGGTTTCGATGGTAAAGCATTTTCAATCGTTAAATTTGCCATTACATACGAGTTCCAAATATTATGTATCGGAGAGAGAGAGAGAGAGAGATATCCTCCAGTTTGGTGGCTTCTCTCTACTAGTGAACACGATCGAGCCCACTGACACAACCATCAACAGCAACAGGATGAAAAAATACTTGTGTGTGTGTGTGTGTGCCACAACCTTCCGTCTCTTCGTGTGCTTCAAAAATTAAATTAGTTTTTTTTTTATGTGCAGTCGGTTATATGTGCAGTCGGGGTCAAAGGTCTTGAACACTTAGCAATATCTGGCATCTACTTCTGAGTTATACACATATGATTGGGATATAAAATACTAATAACACTGCTTGTCATCACAATATTATTCCTGAACCACAAAATGGGATAAAACTCTTCTTAATACCTAAGATCTTTGGGTACTTACATGCCAAGTACTGTCAAGTGTTCAAGACTTTTGACCCCGACTGTACGTACATGCACTCCTAAAACACACACACACACACACACACACACACACACACACACACACACACACACAGCTCATAAATTTGCAGTGCAATAAAGCCAAGTTTAATTTGCTACAAGTCTTAATGATAACTTCTTTTGACATGACTCCTGTTGAACGTCGCTTGAGGCACGAAATGAAACAACCTTTTATCTTGGCACAGCACTACGGGGGTCGCTTATTGTCCTAACACTGTCTGGGTGATGGTGAGTGGTAATGATGGTAATAAGGATTTGATAGTAATGATGATGATGATGACATAGTGATTGTGATGATGGTGATGGGAACCATTTTCATAAGTTTAGTGGTAATGTTTGTAAGTGTTTTCATATTTTCACAACAACTGTGCTTAGGTCTTTAATTACGCACATTACACACACATGAACATACTCCAAAACAAACACACACACACACACACACGTCAACATCCACGAGGCTGGAGGAAGAGGACGGAAGTATTTGTCTCCGAGTTAGACCTCAATATCGTCTCAGTCAATTGCTTAAAACTTGAGTGTATACATGACGCCTGTTCCTTGCTGCTTGCTCAACACTCCCCGGGAGGCTCCCGGAGGCTCTTGCAGGCTCTTGGAGACTCCTTTGGGTTCTGGAGGCATTACTGCTGACTTGTTTTCAACACTGTAAAGGTATTTTCTCCACTTCTAGCGTCCACCCAGGGAGATTTGTCGACAACATCTAGAGCGATTTATTTAAATGTATTTTGTGTGTGTGTGTGTGTGTGTGTGTGTGTGTGTGTGTGTGTGTGTGTGTGTGTGTGTGTGTGTGTGTGTGTGTTGTGTGTGTGTATACACTTGAAATAGTGTTTATTTCATCACATTTTATTATATTGCCACACCAAACCCAAACAGTGTTGTACAATAGTGTGTGATGACCGGTGTGCTCCAGCGTCTGCCACCTGGTCACTTTTGCCACATGTGTTATGAGATTAATGTTGGTGGGGGTCAGCTGTACTCTTTACACCTTTTGAATGCTATTTTCTCTATCCCCCCTACCCCTGCCCTCAAGGTGACTAGAAATATACATTAAATTGCCACAGAGTCACTATTACATATACCTAAATACACGACAAAAATACTAAGACCCAACCAATTTTAGCCATGCCATTATAATAACACTTAACTTCATTATCATTTCTCACATATACATAACCCAACCCGGAGTTAATATCGTCAGTCGCTACATCACATAAAGTAATACACCTCAAGGTTCAAAATCGTCTCTCTTTGAAGCCATCTCCCTGTGACAATATTTTCCCTCTCTCTGCAAATATATTCACGTTGACTTGTTTTATATGAGTAAATAATCTTCTGAAATTTTAAAGTAGCTTCAATTGCGCATCGTCTTAGGAGATTAACTAATGAATATAAATGACACTGGAGATATGTCAATATTAGCTACCTCCTCCTCCTCCTCCTCGTCTTCTTCCCACTAGATGATAGAAGTGGTAGTATGGGTAATAGTTGTAATGGGAAGTAGAGGGCGGAATGGGTAGTAGTTGTAGTGGGGGGTAGTGCAGTAGGGGTAGTAGGAAGTAGTGGTAGTGGCAAGTTAGTTGGATGTAGTGGTATGAGTAGGGTAGTAGGAAGTAGGTAGTAAGTAGGGGTAGTAGGAAGTATGGTAGTGGCAAGTAGGGGTAGTAGGAAGTAGTGGTAGTGGCAAGTAGGGTAGTAGGAAGTAGTGGTAGTGGCAAGTAGTGTTAGTTGGAAGTAGTGGTAGTGGCAAGTAGGGGTAGTAGGAAGTAGTGGTAGTGGCAAGAAGGGGTAGTTGGAAGTAGTGGTAAGTAGGGGTAAGTAGTTGTAGTGGGTAGTAGTTGTTTGTTGTAGAAAATAGGGGTAGTAGGAAGTAGTTGTAGTAGGAAGTAGTTGTAGTGGGAAGTAGTGGTAGTAGGAAGTAGGAGTAGTAGAAAGTAGTTATAGTAGGACTATCCCGACACACACACACACACACACACACACACACACACACACACACTACAGCCCATCATCAATAACACTGTTAATATAATCATCTTTGCCACATCTCCTTCACCCAAAACACTCTATCTAGACTATGTCCCCCTCAAGTGTATAGTGAAGTGTATAGTGTGTTCCTTGAGTCTATAGTGCCATAGTGTACGAGTTATCTAGATTAATGTACAGCTTGTATCATGAGCTGTTCGACTACGCACCATTAATTTTATTCGTGCGTGAACAGGGACATAGAACGACGTCATCCGGTCCAGTTTGTCTTCATAGTCAAAATTTGTGAGTCTTGTTGATTTCCGTAACTCGGTGATTCCTTCGTCAGCAGCAGAAAGGGTTTTAAAGGGTCTTGGATATTTGTCAGTGTCTAGTTAGTCTAAAATTTCATCCGCCGTTGTTGATCTGACTAATGAAGGTATATTGTTGGTGAGGGATCTTGTTAACGGTGAGATTTAATACAGTTAATGATTTCTTGTTTTATTCAGTAAGTTCTTTTGTCCTGATCTCAGGGGGTGTTTGACTCTCTCTCTCTCTCTCTCTCTCTCTCTCTCTCTCTCTCTCTCTCTCTCTCTCTCTCTCTCCTCTCTCTCTCTCTCTCCTCTCTCTCTCTCTCTCTCTCTTCTCTTCTCTCTCTCTCATTCCGCCTCAACTACCTCTCTTGTTGTATTACTAATTCCTGTTTCTCCTCTTCTCTACGTCATTCCCCTTTTATCGCCTCCTTCCCATCCTCTTAGTACCCCACTGTTTCTCGTAACACCAGTTTAATAACCCTTCCCCATCCTCTTCACTACCCTATTCCCTATCCTATCCTATCCTATCCTATCCTGTCCTGTCCTTTGCTATCATCCTTCACTATCCCCTCCTCACCCCTCATCTTGCCACCATCAACCCCCGTCCGCCACCTCACCATCACCACCCATCCCCTCACCCTCTTACATCCCAATTTCTTCCCCATTTTACCACGTTCCCTTATTTCCCCCTTCCCATTACCAACTCCTCTTATTTCTCCCTCCTCATTACCCCTCCATTACCCCTTCCCCATCCAACTCCTCTTATTTCTCCCCCATTACCCCCATTACCCCTTACCCATTACCAACTCCTCTTATTTCTCCCTCCCATTACCCCCTTCCTTACCAACTCCTCTTACTTCCCCTCCTCCCATTACCACCACCTTTATTCCCTCTTCTCCCTACCTCCCCTCTCATTGCCCCCTCTCCCATTAACCCCAACATCCATTGCCCTCCCCCTCCCCTCACTGCCCCTCCCCCCTCCCCCATTGCCCTCCCCTCCCCATGCCCTCCCCTCCCCATTGCCCTCCCCTCCCATTGCCCTCCCCTCCCCCATTGCCCTCCCCCTCCCCCATGCCTCCCCCTCCCCATTGCCCTTCCCTCCCCTATCACATTAAAGTCCTCGCGTGACTTTTGAACGACCGATTCAAACACAATTCCTCTTGATGTTTCCTCCCTTTTAACTTCTCTCACCTCACCTCCCTCCTTCATTCTCTCTCTCCCTCTCTCCCCACTTCCCTTATTTACAACTTTCATCCCTCTTCTATCTTCTCTCACCTTTGTATTTTGTTTTCGATTTATCTCTCCATCCTTCACTTTTACGTAACTGAACCTTTCTTATTTATTTTATTTATTTTCTGTTTTATAATTCTCTTATTTGTTATCATTTTCCTCACTCTTGTCTTTTCTTTCTATTTTTGTCTCTCTTCTTCACTACTCCATCTATCTCCTTCGTTCCTCAGTGTATAATGTGTGCAATTTTACTTGACATAATTGTTTACTATTACTATTAATGTGTGTGTGTGTGTGTGTGTGTGTGTGTGTGTGTGTGTGTGTGTGTGTGTGTGTGTGTGTGTGTGTGTGTGTGTGTGTGTGTGTGTGTGTGTGTCTGTGTGTGTGTGTGTGTGTGTGTGTGTGTATGTGTGTGTGTCTGTGTGTGTGTCTCTGTCTGTGTGTGTGTGTGTGTGTGTGTGTGTGTGTGTGTGTGTGTGTGTGTGTGTGTGTGTGTGTGTGTGTCTGTCTGTCTGTTCTGTGTCTGTCTGTACAGATATTATGTATGGAAGAGCAATATACAGGTACTATGATGGTTCGGCTTCCTTCTATCCATAACCTCCTTTCTCCTTATCTCCATGCATTCACCTCCTTTTCTCTCTTATCTTTCCTTCTCCCTCCCTCCTCCTCTTCTCCCTCCCCTCCCTCCTCCCTCCCTCCCCCCAGTACCATCAGAAGCCTCAGCCGCTAGATAACCCCCCAGGAGAGCCCTCTACACTTTTCCCCCAAATTAAAGTCAATATTTCCCCACCACTCGTCGCCGGGGCGGGGTAAAAGGTGGGCCAAATCAAAACGTGAATTATTAATGTCTCTATATCCAGCTCAAGGGCCGCCCCTGTTTAGACAGCCGCGGCTCGAGAGGCCAGCGGAGACCTCACCACCATTAGACATCATCACTGCAACTCCCACAGGAAAGAAAAAAAGATGTGGAAAAATGGGAGTTTACCTGTGTGGGTGTTTCTCCTCTAATGACATGGGCTGGAGGTGGGGAGGCGGAGGCAGGTGAGAGTGATGATGAGAGGAGGAGTGGTAACACCTGTGCTTGAGAAGGGACACGGGAAAGGAGGAGTGAAGAGAGGAGGGAAGGAGTGAGAGAGAAACGGTGAGATGGAGGTAGAGAGGAAGAGTGGAAGGTAGGGAGAGAGAGAGAGAGAGGAAGAGCGCAAGGAAAGAAAAAGGGAGGGAGAGAGGGAAGGAAGGAAGGAGGTTTCGCCTGTATCCCTGACATTTTATAATAATAATAATAATAATAATAATTAACGGTTTATTGAAAAAGTTCTGCAGCCCGAAGGCTGAAAATATACATTGGACATAAATGACTTATTACATACATTGGTGGTTTAACAAAAGCCTTCATTAGAGAAAGGTAAAGGAACATACAGTGAACATACAGATTAATGTAGGATTGTACGTGTTGAACAGCAAACACGTAGTGTAGTAACTCCCTCCCAGATGGTGTTAGGAGGGACCTCACGTGATGTAGTGGTTCCCTCAGATGGTGTTATGAGGGACCTGACGTGGTGTAGTAATTCCCTCGCAGATGGTGTTATGAGGGACCACGTGGTGTAGTAATTCCCTCACAGATGGTGTTATGGGGGACCTCACGTGGTGTAATTACCTCACAGATGGTGTTATGAGGGTCCTCGCGTGGTGTAGTAATTCCCTCACAGATGGTGTTATTAGGGACCTGACGTGGTGTGGTAATAAACATGCAGACAGACGGATATATATATATATATATATATATATATATATATATATATATATATATATATATATATATATATATATATATATATATATATATATATATATATATATATATATATATATATATATATATATATATATATATATATATATACACGAGTGCTGAACTTCATTACTAACATAACCATAAAAAATAATTGGTCAGTTTCAATAAAACTCAGCACATGGGATGAAAATCTGAAGAAAAAAAATTCACATGGTTTAACCTAAAGGTCAAGGTCACAGCGAAAGGTCAAAATGATGTATATTTGTATATTCAAACACCTCAGCGCTCCGAGCCTTTGGACTACGAGTCTCCGTCAGGAAGGATGTCCTCTGCCGACCTCCTCCTCGTCGCTGTAACTACCGACACACGTCATCACACTCACACTAAAAGGTTTGTCCCTTAATACTGGCAATGCCTACGTGCCTCCCTCCACCCCCACCGTGCCTCCCCTACCACAGCACAGTCCCCAGACGTCACCAACACCCCTTCCTCCTGACCAAATATCCCTCCTCCTGCAGACAGACCTGGTGTTTGACTTATTAGGGACCTGCCATGCCTTGCCATAATCGGGAATTCTCCCCCACACACTCATCCTGTCACTAAATGTAACTTGCCGATGAAATCCATAGTCCTTCAGGCACTTACACTCTTAAATGCATGAGTCGACTAGGCAAGCTTGAACTCTGCCTGCTTCCCTGTTGGGCGCTGTTAACGCTTTTTGCGCTACGCCTTGCACAGGATGCAAGGGAATGCCCAATAAACTAGCCCCCTCGCGGGGCAAATTATAAAAAAAAAACAACTCTCTCTCTCTCTCTCTCTCTCTCTCTCTCTCTCTCTCTCTCTCTCTCTCTCTCTCTCTCTCTCTCTCTCTCTCTCTCTCTCTCCTCTCTCTCTCTCTCTCTCTCTCTCTCTCCTTTTTCATTTTCCTGCTTCCTCTTCCTTCCCTGTGCAACTCAACACACACACCTCTGTAAGTCAGAAACACAGCTGTACATCTCAAGAGATACACTTAGGCAAGTTAAGAGCCTTACCTATCTGCACAAGATAGGCAACACCTTTATACATGTCAGGCAACACACCTGTGCAATTCAGAAGACTCTTGAAATAGAAGACACACCTGTATAACTCAGAAGATACCTAAAGTGGAGAGACACACCTGTACAAGTTTTAAAACAGATGTGGAGGCAGGAAGAGGTGGTGACCTTCATTATGAGATGTGTACCTGTGCCTGGTATTTTTCCCTCCAATTCTCCATCCTCTTCTGTTTCTCTTAACTTCTATATACTCCTTTTAGTCCTTCTTATCTTCTTTTCATTACAGCCTTGGTTGTTGTTGTTTTGTTGTTGCGTCGTGCCGTTAATCTCTCTCTCTCTCTCTCTCTCTCTCTCTCTCTCTCTCTCTCTCTCTCTCTCTCTCTCTCTCTCTCTCTCTCTCTCTCTCTCTCTCTCTCTCTCTCTCTCGTAGTATCCTATAACATTTAGTACACTGACCCTTGGCAACAGCATCAGGATATATATGTCAGTTATAAATAATATATATGACGTATTGAACTATATCCTGTTGTCTCTAAGTCTATTTTATCAGTTTATCTCTCTCCTTCTTGCTATTCTCTTCCTCTTCTTTCTCCTCTCCTATGTTGACGTTTTCTTCTATCCTTCTCCTCCTCCTCTTGATTCCTCCACAAACACTTCCTCTTTTTCCTCCCTCCCTAAATGTCTCCTTTTCCTTGTACTTCCTGGTTCCTCCACTAAACTCCTCCTCCTCCTCCTCCTCCTCCTCCTCCTCCTCCTCATCTTCCTTTTCTCTCTATCACTTTATTCTCGTTAAAAATATAAATAAAAATTCACTACAAAATGACAGACGAGTGTTGAGAGTCCTTCCTCCTCTCCCCCCTCCTTTTCCCTCCTCCTCCCTCCTTTCCTCCTCCTCCCTCCCTCCTCCTCCTCCTCCCCTCCCTTTCCCTCCTCCTCCTCCCTTCCCTTCCTCTCTCCCCTCCCCTCCCCTCCCTTCTCCCTCCTCCTCATTCCTCCCTCCTCCCTTCTCCCTCCTCCTCCATTCCTTCCTCTCTCTCTTTCCCTCTTCCTCCCTCCTTCCCCTCCTCCTCTCCCCTCCTTCTCCCTCCTCCCTCGTTCTTCCCTCCCTCTCTTTCCCTCCTCCTCCCTCCCCTTCTCCCTCTCATTCCTTCCTCTCTCTCTTTCCCTCCTCCCTACCCTCCCTTCCCCCCTCCTCCCCTCGTTCCTCCCCTCCCCTCTCTTTCCTCCCTCTTCCTCCCTCCTTCTCCCTCTTCCTCCCTCCCTACCCCCTCCCCTTCTCATTCCTTCCTCCTTTCTTCCCTCCTTCCCTCCCACCACCCTCACCAACATCCATATAATGACACACGTTTGTTGAGAGGCGAAACCGATTTATCAGAGAGTAAATTCGATCGATGATATCAATTGTGATGTTCCCAGAGGACAGACGAGCGCTCACCTACGCTTATACAGAGTGATGGTCCACCTGGTGTTTGGGGCGAGACCAGAATATACAGTAATATGAATGACGGATTTGTTCATACGTTCGTTATATGGTATTTGTATTATTACTTTTAGTTCCCCGTGTGTTTTTTGATGTTGTTATTATTATTATTATTATTATTATTATTATTATTATTATTATTATTATTATTATTATTATTATTGGTATTATTATTATTATTATTATTATTATTATTATTATTATTATTATTATTATATTATTATTATTGGTATTATTATTATTGGTATTATTATTATTGGTATTATTATTATTATTATTATTATTATTATTATTATTATTATTATTATTATTATTATGTTATTATTATTATTGGTATTATTATTATTGGTATTATTATTATTGGTATTATTATTATTATTATTATTATTATTATTATTATTATTATTATTATTATTATTATTATTATTATTGTGATGATTATTATTGTGTGTGTATTAGTAGTATTATTATTATTATTAATGTGTGTGTGTGTGTATTATCATTATTATTGTGTGTGTGTGTGTGTGTGTGTGTGTGTGTGATGATTATTATTTTACTTGTTTTTTTTATCTCATTTTCTCTTCTTCTTCTTCTTCTTCTTGTTGGGCTGTTTCTTGAGGTAGTTTCTTTGGTGATATTCTCTATGTAGGATGCTATTAGGTGTTCTTATAATACAATTATTCTTTGTTCTTCATTCAATTAACCAGTCATGAATCTTTTTTTTCATATATGTCTTTTTCATTCTTCCTTCATTCGTAGGTGTGTTTTACGAGACGTCTTACACTCATCAGCTTTCCTACACTTTTTTCTTTCACTTCTCGTTTTTCCTTCATTCCTTACTTCCTCTTCCAGTCCTCACTCCTCTCACAGGAGTCACTTCGTCACCCTTGGCAGCATCTCAGCTCTCAGGGACCATCATAGACACCTTTACTCTCTCTCTCTCTCTCTCTCTCTCTCTCTCTCTCTCTCTCTCTCTCTCTCTCTCTCTCTCTCTCTCTCTCCTTTAGAGAGAAAGAGAGAGTGTGCCAGCCATCTGTCCGACCTTCAACATTCCCTCACACATCGCCGAGTCTATGCCGTCCTCCCTAACTGAATATAATTCCACAAATGTTTAACATTTTTTAACTTTTTCATCCCCTTTCTCTCTCCACTGAGCTATATTCCACGTTCTCCTTTCACTTTCGTCTAGTAAACATAAACCTTAATTTCATATATGTGTACGTAGTTTTGTATTTTCTTCACACACACACACACACACACACACACATTTTCAGCCACCGGCTGCAACTCTATTAATAAACCGTTTATTATTATTATTATTATTTACACACACATACACACACACAGAGGTGACCTCCCAAGATAACATAGGTCAAGATCCCAAGTTTAGATCAAAGATGCCATTGTGACTGGTCAATTCTTGGCTGGGTCACCACTTAGGTTCACTAAACCTACTTTACTCGTGGTAGTCTTCATTATAGGTCACTCAACCAGCCCTAGTGGAGGTCTTCACCCCACCAGAGTATTGATAAGAGCTGGAGAATTGTGTCAGCTTGTGTATGTACGGTAACTTCTCATCCACCGAGGGATCTGTTCTTGAATAATACCGTGAAGGGTAAATCCGCGATGGGTCAACTTGATACCTTATGGGAAAAATAGAGTCAGGGAAGTTATAATAAAATCCTAACTGTACCTCAAGGGTGACTAGTTATGTAATGCGCTATTTGTGTATACCGTACTGTGTATATGTTTGTATGTGTTGCTGTTGATAATATACTGAATAAAACACAAAACACAGAGAAAACACTTGTTATCATCAGGCCTCAACATACACCATCAGGCCTTGGGCACCACAACAAGAGAGAAGTATAGCAACATGAAGTGAAGCACCGAGAGATGGAGTGAAGTATTGCCGCTTGGAGTGAAGCACCGCCACGTAGAGTGAAGCACCGTCACTTAGCGTGAAGTACCGCCACATGTACTGAAGCACAACCACATAGAGTGAGGGCACCTCCCAGAGTGAAACACCACAGCATAGAGTGAAGCACCGTTCCATGTAGTGTAGTACTGTCACGTGTAGGGAAGCACCACAGCATAGATTGAAGCTCTGCTACATGGACTATAGCACCGCTACATGGAATGAAACACTGCCACTTAGAGTGAAGCATTGTTACATAGAGTGAAGCACCGCCGTGTTTCCTAACCCTCACGACCTAATAAAACGTCAATGATATTTACTCAACAACGTAAACTGCCGAGAGTATTTACCCCGGGTAGTGATATTATTGAATCCCGCCCAAGATTGCCAATCACCCGTCACGGGACTCCGACAAAACTTATCTAAATTGGCATCCTGTCAAGAGCGGCCAGACTTGTCATCTGGGGCTGGGTTTTATTGGTGTAGGCCGCGCTGGAGGCTGCTCTCTTGTGTTCTGGGGCGGAATGGAAGACCCTGGGCTCGGACTTTTCAAAGCTTCTCAACGTTTAATATTTCTTGTTGAAGTTGGTGTGGTGGGGAACATGTCTAGTTAACGGTAGACTGTCTGTACCATTTCATCGTCATTCTGGCCACAGTGTTGGTGTAATAACTTCAGCCAGATGGAAGCGTTTAAATATCTTCTCCATTTAAGACTCGAACTTTGTGAGCTGTCATCTGTGAAGCCAACCCCACGAATATTGTAAACAAAATAATGGGGATAAAATATCAAGAGTTGTTTTATTGTTTTCGTTATAAGTACAATATGTATATGATAATAGGTATATAAACTCATAACTACAATAATACTGAACCTTGACACATCTATATAAACACAAAAGAAATAAATGTATATAGACTCAGAATCTTAAACACACACACACACACACACACACACACACACACACACACACACACACACACACACACACACACACACACACTTCCAACTAAAATATAAAAAATGCGAAATGACTACAATTTGTCTCCCCACTGAACAAAAGTACAGAAAGCCCCCCCAAAAAAACACCGAACAGTAGCAGTAATAATACACCCAGACTCAACTATCTGTCCAGAGGGATACGAACTAGTGCAGCCATGAACGTTACACGACTGTCCAATCCCAGCTTGCAATGCCCGCTCCCAAACTGGCATTTACAGTCAAATTAATACACATCTCAAACTAAAAAAATACCCTCCTTACTTTTTTGTGTTCTTCGGCAAAACTCAGGCGCGGAATTGAGACGGAGTTGTGTGAAGTTGTGTAAAGTATGTGTCAAGTTGTGTCGAGTCTACTTATAAAAGTCCCCAATTGGAGCTTCTCACTAGTGTTAAGTGGGTCCCTCTTGCCTACTTACACTGCCCCCTTAACAGTGTTGCCAGTTGAGTACACTTCTTCTCTTCAGTGTCTACACCTGCGCTTTAACAGCCCAGCAGGTGCACATAGTTGTCTAGTCTAGTGTGTACATAGTGGTGTTATAAGTTCACAGTCGTCAAATGTATACATAGTGGTCTAGTGTGTACATAGTGGTCCAAAGTGTACATAATAGTCCAGCATGTACACAATGATCATGCAAGAGACATACAGTATAGGAAACGCAGAAAGAAAATGAAAGAAATAATGGACTAAACAAATTAAAACACAGAGAAAGAAGAAAGAATTGAAGAATAACAAAACAGAACAAGGAATAAGGAAGGAGAAAGACTAATTAATTGAAGGGAGAAAAGGAAAAATAGGAACAGAACCAAAAGATTCTCAATTATAAATGTATAGAAAATGGAGAGAGAGGGAGGGAGGGAGGGAGGTAGGGAGGGAGGGAGGGAGGGAAGAAAGGGAGGAAGGAATGAGGAGGAGGGAGAAAGGGAGAATTGTATCAAGAAAGAAGGGAGGGAATATTGCTTGGTGGGAGGAAGGGGATATTGTCAGAAGATGGGAGGAAATATCACGGGGAGGGAGAGATGGAGGAGAGAATATTCCTACAGAATAAAGAAGAGAGAATTACCAGCAGGGAATAATTGTAGGGAGAGAATGAGGACATACTCGTTAGAGAGAGAGAGAGAGAGAGAGAGAGTTACGAGCCATGAAACAAATGCACAAAAATAGTTAAATGAAAAAAAATACAGAATACACAGCACTAAAAAAACAAAGAGCAGAGAAAAATACAGTAAAAAGAATAATAAAACACGAGAGAAAAACAAATAAAACTTGATAAATTAGATTACAGGTGATGGGAGGTTTTACAGGTGTAGGGGGAGAGGAAAGGGAGGGATCACAAAATATATAGAGAAATTAACAAATACGTCCTAGAATTGTTCCATAAGCTGAGTTAGTGCGGGATGGCTACCCCAAAAAAAAATAAATAAATAATAAAATAATAATAATAATTAAATAAATAACTAAAAAATCTCTCAGTTATTGATTCAATCGGTCAATTGCTCAGAACTGGCATGCATATAGCCATCTGATGCATTTAGTAGACAAACGCACACCTGTGAATATATCATTAGATTTAATGTGTTATTTTACCTGTATTGTCCAACACAGGAGTATAATGTTTATAGATAGTTCTTCCTATCAACATACGCACACAAAACACTCGCGAAACGTAAACACACATATAATAACTACGTACACACACGCACACACATACATATATACATACACACACACTACCAAATACTACACACATAATAGCAAATACATACATACACAATAACAAATGCATACACGCACACACAATACCAAATTCACACACATACACACACGCTCACAATACCAAATTCACACACGTACACACAGTATCAAATACATACACGTACCCGAGACAACACCCAGGTCATGTGTGAGAGAGAACAGGGTACAAAAAAAATGACGATGTAATCAAACGAGTCACACAAGAAAAATATACCAAATATGTCGCCTTTATAAAGTGTGGGTTCTCCCACGGCCACGGTCTGCTTCACCCGGTACTCTCTCTCTCTCTCTCTCTCTCTCTCTCTCTCTCTCCAAATTCTTCCTTTCTTATGTAAAGACCAAGCAACAAGTCTGTCAGCATTCTTTTATAATTCCTTGATCAATGGCATCGTTCATACGCTGTTGTCAGCCGCCTCCATCACCTCGCGCCGTGAGAGTCACCTGATCTGGAAATCAGCTGATTGACGTCAGCTGATTTGGACGTCAGCTGATCCGCTGTCGTTGGTTTGACGCGAAGGAGCGATCAGATCTCGAATTCTCAATGATTCGTACGTGTTTTCTTCCCCTTTCCAAATGATTCGAAATCACTCATGAAAACCCGCCTTAACTTACGACACAAATATGACCATGATATCTATCCTTAAAACTTAAATCGTATCTCAAGGTTTTTTCTCTCATATATAAAACCAACAGCGGAAAATAAGAGAAAAAAAACTGAACGTAAGAATCTGTGAGACTTGGGTGAGGCAGAGAAGTGTTCCAGGAATGCTGAGGACGGATGAGTCGAGGTATTGGAGAAAAAATGTGAAGGAAGGTTTGAGACACAGTAAGAATGATTCCTCTGTGGCATATTGACTTATTTTCCAGAGTAAGTGATGCGATACTGATACTGTGGTGTTAGTGTGATCAGTGGTGTGCGTGTGAGAGTGGTTTGAGTGTGATAGCGGTGTGATGTGCGATGGTGGGTTGAGTGTTACAGTGGTGAGTGTGTTAGTGGTGTGAGTGTGATAGTGGTAAGTGTGTTAGTGTTGCGAGTGTGATGGTGGTGGTGTTAGTGTGTTTTGGCTTGTTAGTTGTTAATGGGTAATAGGATTATTGACCGATTTTTTGTTTATTGCAAAGATACGACAGAAGTAAAAATCCGTGTTATTGAAATATTTAAAGCGTTATAACATAGAGATGTTACCTTTTGTAATTTAATAAAGGACACTAGTGTTTCTTAAAAGTTCCTAAACCATGAAAATAGAACAAAAATAAACATTAAAGGAATTATAATAAGAATCACCATGAAGACAATAGGTATTTTCAAGTGTTTAATAGTGATTTACACGAACGAGAGATATTACAGTACTGATTTCATTGTCGTTCATACCCCATCTACCTCCGCACCTGCCCCCCTACCGTTCGTACCCTCCTATCTACCCCCCACCGTTCGTACCTCCCCATCTACCCCCCACCGTTCGTACTTCCCCATCTACCCCCCTCGTTCGTACTTCCCCATCTACCCCCAACCGTTCGTACTTCCCCATCTACCCCCACCGTTCGTACTTCCCATCTACCCCACCGTCTGTACTTCCCCATCTACCCCACCGTTCGTACTTCCCCATCTACCCCCACCAGTTCGTCTTTCCCATCCCCACCGTTCGTTCCCCATCTGCCCCATTGACCTCCCATCTACCCCACCGTTCGTGCTCCCCATCTACCCCCAACCGTTCTCCCCATCTACCCCACCGTTCGTACTTCCCCATCTACCCCCCACCGTTCGTACTTCCCCATCTACCCCCCACCGTTCGTACCTCCCCATCTACCCCCACCGTTCGTACTTCCTCATCTACCCCACCGCCTTCCCCATCTACCCCCAACGTTCGTACTTCCCCATCTACTCCCACCGTTCATTGCTTCCATCTACCCCCACGTTCGTACTTCCCCATCACCCCCACCGTTCTGCTTCCCCATCTACCCCCACCGTTCTGCCACCCATCAACCCCCACCGTTCGTACTTCCCCATCTACCCCCACCGCTCGTACTTCCCCATCTACCCCCACTCGTTCGACTTCCCCATCTACCCCCACCGTTCGTACCCTACCATCTACCCCCCACCGTTCATGCTTCCCATCTACCCCCCACCGTTCGTACTTCCCCATCTACCCCCCCACCGCTTCATGCTTCCCCATCTACCCCCCACAGTTCGTACCTACCCATCTACCCCCCCACCGTTCGTACTTCCCCATCTACCCCCAACCGCTCATTACTTCCCCATCTACCCCCACCGTTCGTACCCTACCCATCTACCCCCACCGTTCATGCCTCCCCATCTACCCCCCACCGTTTCGTACCTCCCCATCTACCCCCACCGTTCGTGCCCTCCTATCTACCCACCCATCATTCGTACCTCCCCATCTACCCCCACCGTTCGTACTTCCCCATCTACCCCACTTCTGCCCTACCCATCTACCCCCACCGTTCGTACTTCCCCATCTACCCCCCGCTCGTACATCCCCATCTACCCCCCACCGTTCGTTCCCTACCCATCTACCTAGTTCGTACCTCCCATCTACCACCCCCACCGTTCGTACCTCCCCATCTACCCCCCACCGTTCGTGCCCTCCCATCTACCCCACCATCATTCGTACCTCCCCATCTACCCCCCCACCGTTCGTACCTCCCCATCTACCCCCACCGTTTGTACCTCCCCATCTACCCCCACCTTCATGCTTCTCCATCTACCCCCCACCGTTCGTACTTCCATCTACCCCCACCGTTCGTACTTCCATCATCTACCCCCACCGTTCGTACCTCCCCATCTACCCCCACCGTTCGTACCTCCCCATCTACCCCACCGTTCGTACCTCCCATCTACCCCCACCGTTCGTACCTCCCCATCTACTCCCCACCGTTCGTAAGGCCGTTCATCCCTTAACTTTTCCTGCCGTCTCTGTAACTCTTAAACCATTGAAGATAACGCCACCCAACTCTGCATAAACACTGTACAGCACTAGATGACGTCCAGCAACCACGGCCAAACTAAGTGTGCTCTGGCCTCCCACTCACTTCTTATTACTTAATCTGAGACACCTGACGATTAGCTCACCTTCGTTTATTTCACTTAATGATTAAACACCTTAACGCTAATCTAACCTAACCTAACCTAGCCTAACCTAGCTAGCCTAACCTAACCTAGCCCCCAGGTAACGTTAGGGTCTTTAATCATCCGGTGAAATAAGCTGGGGCTAATCTTCAAGTGAACTCTTAATTGTTATGATAATGTGTCGTTAACTAAGGTCTTTACTACTGTAATTGATTCCTCTTATAAACAGGCTATCTATCTATCTATCTATCTATCTATTTATATATCTATCCTCTATCTATCTATCTATCTATCCACCATCAAATTTCACATTAGCTTTTCACAATTACCTCATCATGCCGTCACCGTGTACCAGAGACCCGGCAACACCACGATCAGTTCACACGTTACCACGGTATGCGAGGGAGCCAGTGAGCCGTATAGCTGTCACGCCTCAATGTGACTGACTAACTGCTTCACCATTATCAAGGATGATATTTGGCCTCCCGTCACGGTGTTTTTCCTCCCGTCGATATTATACTGTACGTGTGACGGCGATGTAAATTGATTGTCTAGAAAGAAGAATATCCACCGCAGCTTATTTCACCAGAAGATTAACCTAACCTAACCTAACCTAACCTAACCTAACTTAACTTAACTTAACCTAACCTAACATAACCTAACATAACATTACCCCGCCCCCAAATAGCGTTTGGGTGGTTGAAATATTTAAGTGAGATAAATTGGGTGAGATTCTTCAGGTGATCCAATTTTTTTGTTTCACTTTGAGATGAATTCCACTGAGGGACATAACTTTGTTCTTTGGTTAGGTTAGGTTAGGTTATGCTAAGTTAGGTTTTAGGTTAGGTAAGTAATATGTATTGTATGATTTTAAATAATGTCTAAGATATCAAAATGATTACACAAACGTATAAAGTGTTAGCTTCTTATCTCAAGTCCTATCGGTACTATAGTTTTCCCCATTTTCTATCTTCCTCTTATTCCTCCTCTTCATTTTCCCCTCCTCTTCCTCCTCCCCTCCTCTTCCTCCTCATCCTCTTCCTATTCCTCCTCCTCCTCTTCCTTTTCCTCCTTTTCTTCTTCCTCTTCCTCCTCCTCTTCCTTTTCCTCCTTTTCTTCTTCCTCTTCCTCCTCTTCCTCCTCCTCTTCCTCTTCCTCTTCGTCATCACCCTTTTACTTATCCTCGTATACTTTCTCTCTCTTCCCTCATCTGCACTCCTCTCCTTTTTCTATTTCCGGATATTTTCCTCCAATCCTCCTTTTTTCTTGTCCTGCAAGCATTCCTCCGTCACCACCAGTCACTCATGACCTCTGGACCCAAGTTCTTCCTGTTCGTCTCTCTCTCTCTCTCTCTCTCTCTCTCTCTCTCTCTCTCTCTCCCCCTCTCTCTCTCTCTCTCTCTCTCTCTCTCTCTCTCTCCTTTCTTTAAGCCATTTTAAACTCTCCATCCTTTATTGCCTCCATCCCTCTAATCCCTTACACTATTCTCCAGCCCTCCCTCCCCCCTCCTCCCCTCTCTCGTTCTAATCCCTGCTCTCTCTCTCTCCCTCTCTCCCTCAACAGTAGCTCTCACCATTCTCTCTTCTCTCCTTTCCTCCTCCCCACCTTCCCACCATCCCTCCCTCCTCCTCCTCCCCACCTTCCCTCCTCTCTCCCTCTCCCTCCTCCCTCCCTCCCTCCAGTAGTGTCTCACCATTCTCTCTCCTCTCTCCCCACCTCCCTCCCCTCCCTCCCTCTCTCTCTCCCTCCCTCCCTCTCTCTCTCCCTCCCCTCCCTCCCCTCTCTCTCTCTCCCTCTCTCTCTCCCTCCCTCCCCTCTCTCCCTCTCTCCCCACCTCCCTCCCTCCCCTCCCTCCCCTCCTCCCTCCCCTCCCCTCCTCCCTCTCTCTCTCTCCCCTCTCTCTCCTCCCTCCCCTCTCTCCCTCTCTCCTCTCTCTCCCCACCCTCCCTCTCCCCTCTCTCCCCTCCCCTCCCCTCCCTCCCTCCCCTCCCTCCCTCCCCTCCCCTCCCCTCTCTCTCCTCTCCTCCTCCTCTCCTCTCTCCCCTCCCCTCCCTCTCTCTCCCTCTCTCCCTCTCTCCTCCTCCCTCCCTCCCTCTCTCTCTCTCCCCTCCCTCCCCTCTCTCTCTCCTCCCTCCCCTCCCTCTCTCTCTCTCTCCCTCTCTCTCTCCCTCCCTCCCTCTCTCTCCCTCTCTCCCTCTCTCCCACCCTCCTCTCTCCCTCTCTCCCTCCCTCCCTCCCTCCCCTCCCTCCTCCCTCCCCTCCCTCTCTCTCCTCTCTCCCTCCCTCCTCTCTCCTCTCCCTCCTCCCTCTCTCCCCTCCCTCCCCTCTCTCCCTCTCTCCCTCCCCTCCCTCCCCTCCCTCTCTCCTCTCTCCCCTCCCTCCTCTCTCCCCTCCTCCCCTCTCTCTCCCTCTCTCCCCTCTCTCCCCTCCCTCCCCTCCCCTCCCTCCCCTCCCCTCCCCTCTCCCTCCCCTCTCCCCTCTCTCCCTCCCTCCCTCCCTCCCTCCCTCTCCCTCCTCCCTCCCTCCCTCCTCCCCTCCCTCCTCCCTCCCTCTCTCCCTCTCTCCCTCTCCTCCTCTCTCTCTCCCTCTCTCTCCCTCCCTCTCTCCCTCCCTCCCTCCCTCCAGTAGTAGCTCTCACCAACATATCCCTCCCATTCCCGGGGATTTGCGCCGTATAACTCATTCTTTAATACATTTAAAGCCTGGATGAAACACCTCAGAGCCCAGCTGGGAATTGGAGGGGGTGTGGTGCAAGGAGGTTGACGACGCTTCTGTACCACTGTCCCTCCCTCCTTTCCTTCCTTCCCTCCCTCCCTCATTTCCTTCCTTCCTTCTTTCCTTCCATCCTCCCTCCCTCTAGTCCTCACTTTCTCCTTCCTCCGTCTAGCCCTCCCTCCTTCTCTCTAGCCGTCTCTCCCTCCCTCTCACCCTCCCTCCTTCCTTCTTTTCTTCCTCCTTCCTCTCTTCTCTCCTTCCCTCCTTCGCTCTCGTCCTCCTCCTTTTGTGAGATGGAGAAAGATAGAAAGATACAGGGAGAAATGGAGACAGGTAGACAGATAGATAGATAAATAGATAGATAGATAGATAGATAGATAGATAGATAGATAGATAGATAGATAGATACTGTACATCAATAGGTAAAGAGAACGAAATAATGAAAGAAAGAGAGAATTATGCAAAGGCAGACAGACAAAACGAGGGTTCATCAGTACTCCTATTCCTTGGAACTACTGCAAAAGAGAGTGAGAGATAGAGATAAAGATAGAGACAAAGATAGAGATAAAGATAGAGACAAAGATAGAGATAAAGATAGAGACAAAGATAGAGATAAAGATAGAGACAAAGATAGAGATAAAGATAGAGTGAGAGATAGAGATAAAGATAGAGACAAAGATAGAGATAAAGATAGAGACAAAGATAGAGATAAAGATAGAGACAAAGATAGAGATAAAGATAGAGACAAAGATAGAGATAAAGATAGAGTGAGAGATAGAGATAAAGATAGAGACAAAGATAGAGATAAAGATAGAGACAAAGATAGAGATAAAGATAGAGACAAAGAGATAAGAATTGAGAGATAGAGATAAAAGAATAGAGTGAGAGACAGAGAAAAAGATGAGTGAGGAGATGAGAGACAAAGATAGAGATAAAGATGGAGTGAGAGATGAGAGATAGAAGACAAAGATGAGAGACAAAGATAGGTGAGAGATGTAGAGACAAGAAGATGAGAGAGATAAAGATAGAGTGAGGAGATAGAAGAACACAAAGATAGAGATAGAGATGGGGAAGTGCGAGATAGAGACAAAAGATAAGAAGATAAGATGAGAGACGAAGATGGGGAGTGAGAGATAGAGACAAAGATAAAGACAAAGATAGAGTGAGAGATAGGGACAAAGATAGAGTGAGAGATAGAGACGAAGATAGAGTGAGAGATAGAGACAAAGATAGAGATAAAGATAGAGTGAGAGATAGACAAAGATAGAGATAAAGACAAAGATAGAGACAAAGATAGAGTGAGAGATAGAGACAAAGATAGAGATAAAGATAGAGTGAGAGATAGACAAAGATAGAGATAAAGACAAAGATAGAGTGAGAGATAGAGACAAAGATAGAGACAAAGATAGAGTGAGAGATAGAGACAAAGATAGAGTGAGAGATAGAGTCAAAGATAGAGATAAAGAAAGAGTGAGAGATAGAGACAAAGATAGAGATAAAGATAGAGTGAGAGATAGAGACAAAGATAGAGTGAGAGATAGAGACAAAGATAGAGATAAAGATAGAGTGAGAGATAGAGACAAAGATAGAGTGAGAGATAGAGATAAAGATAGAGACAAAGACAGAGACAAAGATAGAGATAAAGATAGAGACAAAGATAGAGACAAAGATAGAGTGAGAGATAGAGACAAAGATAGAGATAAAGATAGAGTGAGAGATAGAGACAAAGATAGAGTGAGAGATAGAGACAAAGATAGAGATAAAGATAGAATGAGAGATAGAGACAAAGATAGAGATATGATAGAGTGAGAGATAGAGTCAAAGATAGAGATAAAGAAAGAGTGAGAGATAGAGACAAAGATAGAGATAAAGATAGAGTGAGAGATAGAGACAAAGATAGAGTGAGAGATAGAGAGCACAAAGATGAGAGTGAGAGATGGAGACAAAGATAGAGATAAAAAAGATGAGGTGAGAGATGAGACAAAGATAGGAATTGAGGAGATAGAGATAGGAGAAATGAGAGACAAAGAGACAGAGACAAAGATGAGAGATAAAGATAGAGACAAAGATGAGAGACAAGATCAGAGAGTGAGAGATAGGGAGACAAAGATAGAGATAAAAGATGGGGTGAGAGAATGAGACAAGATAGAGATAAAGATAGGAGACAAAGATAAGAGTGAGAGATAGAGACAAAGAGAGTGAGAGATAGAGACAAAGATAGAGTGAGAGATAGGGACAAAGATAGAGTGAGAGATAGAGACAAAGATAGAGTGAGAGATAGAGTGAGAGATAGGGACAAAGATAGAGTGAGAGATAGAGACAAAGATAGAGTGAGAGATAGAGTGAGAGATAGAGACAAAGATAGAGATAAAGATTGAGTGAGAGATAGAGACAAAGATAGAGACAAAGATAGAGATGAAGATAGAGACAAAGATAGAGTGAGAGATAGAGACAAAGATAGAGTGAGAGATAGAGACAAAGATAGAGATAAAGATAGAGACAAAGATAGAGTGAGAGATAGAGACAAAGATAGAGATAAAGATAGAGTGAGAGATAGAGACAAAGATAGAGATAGAGTGAGAGATAGAGACAAAGATAGAGATAAAGATAGAGTGAGAGATAGAGACAAAGATAGAGACAAAGATAGAGATAAAGATGGAGATATAAATTCATCTGTTAGGGAATTTTAGTTGTATTCGGAGGTTCTTTATGTGAAAGGGAGAGAAAGTGAAACTGAATGTGTGCGTAATGAGAGAGAGAAAGAGAGGAGAAGCGAGGTTTCTCCGACAGTAAATCTCACCTTTGTGAACACTCGGTCTTACTGAGCTGGAGAGAGAGAGAGAGAGAGAGAGAGAGAGAGAGAGAGAGACTCATTGTTGAATTCCCTTGGTCGCGTTTGGAAGTTCTTTGTAGTTTCAGAGAGAGAGAGAGTGTGTGTGTGTGTGTGTGTGTGTGTGTGTGTGTGTGTGTGTGTGTGTGTGTGTGTGTATGTGTGTGTAAATAGTTGAAGCACTTATGAGAAAACTCGAGCTCCTTAGGAAACAAAAAATTGGAATCCTTGAAAAAACATTGGTAAATTCCTTTTGGAACCCTTTGAAGCCTCAGTTGAAGCCCAAGGTGGTCAAAACTTCTTCAAGATATTTTACGTAACTTATAAAATATCTGGACAAAAGTCTCAAATATTCGTACGTTCTTTTCTTAACTTGAGATGAAAGAATTTATCTACATACGGTAAGAGACAGACAGACAGAGAGAAAATGAGACTGAAATAAAAAAGAGAGAAATAGAGGAGATAGACGAAAAATAAATGAGAGAGAGTGAGAGATCACTATCTATCTCACCACACACACACACACACACACACACACACATTGCCACCACCCCCACCACATCTTCCCTTGGTCTGTGTACTTCAGAGGACGCCCCGCTGTGTCACCTCACCTCACCTCTCCCCCCTCACCCCTCCCTCTCTCACACACATATTTCCTCCTGAGCCAAAACTTGCCAGGTAAACTTATGTGCCCCGGAATGATATCAAGCCCAAACATTGGCTGTTAAACTTATGCATAGATTTACACACATGAATATCTGGAATGTTTTTAAACGTATTTTCTCTATTGGCTATTTGCATACACCTGAGCGACAAGCCACGTTCATGAATAGTGTTATATCAAGGCAGGAAGATGCTTTCAACCTGAGAATATACACAAGAACGAGAGAAGAAGAATAACAAAGAAGAATATATTAAAAGATTATATTAACAACTGGATAATAATAGGTATTGTATTTAGTTTATACTCTCACTATTAATTATATGAACGTAAGAAGTTGAAGATAATTGAATACTCAGAAAAAGTATTAAAAATATAACAAAAATACTATTAGAAAGTGGATAGAGATGGGAAAATATGTAGAAAAGAAAAAAGATAAAAAAAGCAGACATATTTAATGAGAAATTAGATGATAAACAAATATACAGTTATATAAGGTTTTTTTTCCCGAAGGTATCGTGACAATTACTGGGAGTTTGTTAATAGTTTGTGAGTGTATATGGAAATTCACTTACCTAACCTAACCTAACCTAACCAATTTCTGGACATAACAGAAAAGAATGACTGACAACCTTGGAGTTAGTAAGAGCAGAGTCTAAGGATAACACTAATAACTACTAAAGATTACGAAAAAAAAAATAATAATCACCTCAAATATGAAGACATCAATAACTGCCTTAGAAGTAGCACAATCACTATGGACTCTTCTGCAAAACCTCAAGCGTTCCTTCTTTGAGGTTTATCTTCCTGGAGGTCATCTTAGATTCTTAGAACCTCCAGTGCTCCGTGTCTGATGTTTTTACCCCTGGAGGTCATCTTAGAACCTCCACTGCTCCGTGTCTGATGTTTTTACCCCTGGAGGTCATATTAGAACCTCCACTGCTCCGTGTCTGATGTTTTACCTGGAGGTCATCTTAGAACCTCCACTGTAAATGTCTGATGTTTTTACCTGGGAGGTCATCCTTGAGCCTCCACTGCTCCGTCATTTGATCTTTTAACCTGGAGGTCATATTAGAACCTCCTGCTCCGGAGATCTGATGTTTTTACCCCTAGGGTCATCTTAGAACCTCCAGTGTAAATGTCTGATGTTTTTACCTGGAGGTCATTAGAACCTCCACTGCTCCGTGTCTGATGTTTTTACCCCTGGAGGTCATCTTAGAACCTCCACTGCTCCGTGTCTGATGTTTTTACCCCTGGAGGTCATCTTAGAACCTCCACTGCTCCGTGTTTGATGTTTTTAACCCTGGAGGTCATATTAGAACCTCCACTGCTCCGAGTCTGATGTTTTTACCCCTAGAGGTCATCTTAGAACCTCCAGTGCTCCGTGTCTGATGTTTTTACCCCTGGAGGTCATTTTAGAACCTCCACTGCTCCGTGTCTGATGTTTTTACCCCTGGAGGTCATCTTAGAACCTCCACTGCTCCGTGTCTGATGTTTTTACCCCTGGAGGTCATCTTAGAACCTCCACTGCTCCGTGTTTGATGTTTTTGCCCCTGGAGGTCATATTAGAACCTCCACTGCTCCGAGTCTGATGTTTTTACCCCTAGAGGTCATCTTGAACCTCCACTGCTCCGTGTCTGATGTTTTACCTAGAGTCATCTTAGAACCTCACTGCTCCGTGTCTGATGTTTTTACCTGAAGTCATCTTAGAACCTCCACTGCTCCGTCTGATGTTTTACCTGGAGTCATCTTAGAACCTCCTGCTCGTGTCTGATGTTTTTTTTTACCTAGAGGTCATCTTAGAACCTCCACTGCTCCGTGTCTGATGTTTTACCTAGAGTCATCTTGAACCTCCCACTGCTCCTGTCTGATGTATTTTACCTAGAGTCATCATAAAACCTCCACTGCTCCATGTTTGATGTTTTACCTAGAGTCATAATGGGAACCTCCACTGCTCCAGGTCTGATGTTTTTTACTGATCATCTTGAACCTCCTGCTCCGTGTCTGATGTTTTACCTAGAGGTCATCTTGAACCTCCAGTGCTCCGTATCTGATGTTTTACTAGAGTCATCTTAGAACCTCAGTCTCCCGTGTCTGATGTTTTTACCCCTGGGAGGTCATATTAGAACCCTCCACTGCTCCCGTCAATCTGATGTTTTTACTAAGTCATCTTAGAACCCCTCATCAGAACCTCCTGCTCCGTGTCTGATGTTTTTACCCCTGGAGGTCATCTTAGAACCTCCACTGCTCCATGTCTGATGTTTTTACCCCTGGAGGTCATCTTAGAACCTCCAGTGCTCCGTGTCTGATGTTTTTACCCCTGGAGGTCATCTTAGAACCTCCAGTGCTCCGTGTCTGATGGTTTTACCCCTGGAGGTCATCTTAGAACCTCCAGTGCTCCGTGTCTGATGTTTTTACCCCTGGAGGTCATCTTAGAACCTCCAGTGCTCCGTGTCTGATGTTTTTACCCCTGGAGGTCATCTTAGAACCTCCAGTGCTCCGTGTCTGATGTTTTTACCTCGCGGAGTCCACAGGAAGGGCCGCAAGACGAGGCTGAGTGGGAGCGAGAGTAGGAAGGAAGGACGTCAATAAACCACACAAATAACGAGGACGATAAGTAACCAAGGAGAAGGGGGAAAGAGTCGGGGTAATTTACCATGGGATTAGCTGCCACACCGTTAACTGCCGTCTGCCGCGGCTTAACCCTGGCCAGTTTTAGTTCTGGCCAGTTTAGTGTTGGCCAGTCTACTCGTGGTCAGTTCAGTATTGATCAAATTATTCTTAGTTTAGCTTTGTTTAATTTTGTCTTAGTTTAGCTTGGCCCGGTTTACTTTGAGGTGGTTTAGCTTTACCCAGTTTAGTTTGAACCAGTTTAGCTTGAGCCAGTTTAACATGAGGCGGTTTAATTTGAACTGGCTTAGCTTGAAACAGATTAGCTTGAATCAGCTTAGTTTGAATCAATTTATCGTAAACCGGTTTAGCTGCAGCTACCGTGGGACGCCAATTAAAACGAAACAAGACTTCGTGTTATTGTTTGAACAAGGCAACACGACCTTCTTGTGAGGAGGGATATGGGGAGAAAGAGAAGGGATAAGAGAGAACTGAGAGGGGATAAGAGAGGGAAAGAGGAAGAACTGAGAGAGAGAGAGAGAGTCGAGACGAAGGGGAGAGAGAACGAGACAACTAAGAAGGAAAAGGGAAGAGAGGGAGAACTGAGATAGAGAGGGGGGGGGGTGAAAGGGAAAAGAGAAGGAATTAAACAAGTGATAAACGAGATAGAAGAGGGAGAATTAAAGGGGTTTTAAGAGCAGAAGAAAAAATTTCAAAATACATGGAAATATAAACTTAAATGACAAGAAGAAATAAACGTAGGTAAATGGAGAAAATTGTTAAGAAAGAGAGGAATAGTAACTCAGGAAGGAGACACACAAAGGAGGGTAATAAATAAGGAAATGGAGACAATAAGCGATATGGAAATTAAGTTATTCCTCATGTAGCAAAGTTATTCAGAGGAAAATGGTGATAAAGAGGGGACACAGTGATAATGTATGATAAAGAGGAGAGGTAGTGAAAACGTATGATAAAGAGAAGACATAGTGAAGACGAAGGATAAAGGGGAAATATGAAGAAACCTATAATAAAGACGAAAAAGAAAATAAGAATTAAGAATAAATATAAGAAAACATGAAAAATAAAAACTGAGAATAAAAGGAAATAATATAAAGGTGATAAAGAGGAAATATGAAGAAAGTGAGAAATGAAGCAGATGCAAAAACAAACGACTTAAAAATCATCAGAAAAAATATTGAAATGTAAAAGAAGAGAAGAACGAAGAATTGATAATTGTATGAAGCAGAAGAGGAATGAAGGATTAATGCATTAGTGAAAGAAATGATAAAGAAAGAAATAAAGAATAAATATATAAAGGAGAACATAAAACAAATATTAATGGAAGCGTGAGAAATTTGTGAGGGAAGGAATAGGTGAAGAATAAAACAGAAACAAAAAGAGAAAAAAAATAAAGGGAGTGACGGGAAATGAAGGAAAAAAAAACAGGAAAGAGAGAGATAAAAGAAGTTATAGAGACAGATAATTCAAACAAAGAAGAGAGAAAGAAAATAAAAAACAGAAAGAGAGAAAAATAAAAAATAAAGAGGGAGGGAGGAAAAAATACAGAAAACGGGAGGGAAAAAAGGTAAGGGAGACATGCATGGAAAGAAAGAGCTAAGAGTCAGGGGGGGGAGGAGGAGGGGCTCAGAACACCTCAAGCCTCACTCCCAGGTCACTACTGTACCTGGAGACACAGACACACGACCAGCAAGTAAATGTAGGCGAAAAAAAAAGGATGGTGAGAAATAGTGAGGGAGAGAGAAAGAGATAGGGTGAGTGAGAGAAGGTTAGGAGATAGATAAAGAGAGAGAAGGTTAAAAGAGAAATATATAGTGAGAGAGGGGGAGAGAGGAAGGGTGAAAAGGTGGATAGATAGAAACACAGGAAGGAGGGAAGATAAAGAGAAGAAAATGGGAGAGAAGGAGAATGAAGAGAAAGATGCAAGATAAAAGAAGGAGAGAGAGAGAGACCTCACTTGCAAACAGCACCACGACAACACTAAGTAGACCAAAATATGCACCATCAGCGGAAGAAGTGAGATAGCGATAAATAAGACAGAGAGAAGGAAAGGGGAAGAGGTAAACAGGGCGATAAAGACCAGGTGTAAGTAAAAGGTGACAGGTATTGTGAGGAAGGAAGTGAAAGCAAATCAGGTACATCCCCTAGACGCTCTCATGGTGAGGAGTGGGGGGAGTGTGAGGAAGGCAGGTGGAAAGAGAAGGGGAGAGAAGGAGAAATAGGAGAGAATAAGGATAAAATGAAAAGTGAAAGGATAAACAGAGAGATAAGAGATAGAAAGGAAAATGTATCAGTGTGTGTGTGTTTTTTTATATTGGTTAGATTTGTGGCTTAATATATACTCTTTTCCATTTTGCTTCATCGCTTCACCATCTACCTGGGTTACGCTAATGGGACCACACCAATTGGGCCGGCGTGCATGTCCTTAACTTACCTAATACAGGTGTAGCCAGGTAAACAATGAAGCCTTTCACATTCACTTTGTCCACGAAGTTGAGTCATCATGGACCAGTGTCTCTCTCTCTCTCTCTCTCGCCAGGTTTCTTGTATCTTATTTTACTACTTCTCATATACTTTTATTTCTTGTTCTTTTCATTAAGTTATTTGTCCTCTTCACTGTCTATTATTTTTAGAATTACTACCGGACCACAGAGGATTAGTATTCAGTGTACTATATCCGCGTTGCTCTTAAAAGGATGTTCGGTTCATGGCCCTACTTTCCTCTCACCACACACACACACACACACACACACACACACACACACACACACACACACACACACACACACACACACACACACACACACAAATTAAACAGAAAAGAAACTTAAGCAAAATTCAATATGTCCCTCCATTAAAATTCAATAATACAAATTACCCAAATGAGACCCTTTGGACCATCTGAGTCTAGCAGAGCTGCATTGAGGCTCCCACACACACACACACACACACACACACACACACACACACACACACACGCACACACGCACACGCACGCACACACACGCACGCACACACACACACACACACACACACTGGGGTCTGTATTGCGATTCGTAATCTTTATCCAGGCCATTGCCTCTCTCTCTCTCTCTCTCTCTCTCTCTCTCTCTCTCTCTCTCTCTCTCTCTCTCTCTCTCTCTCTCTCTCTCTCTCTCTCTCTCTCTCTCTCTCTCTCTCTCCTTCCTTCCTTCATAACACTTTACTTAATCGCTTTAAATCGACATAAGAAGCCGAGATAATTTATCAACCAACAAGCATTAGAGAGAAGTAATACGAGGCACTTCCTGTGAATTTAGTTAAAGATAGTGGGAATAAATTGGACTTAATGAGACAGAAGATAATTAATGTTTGAAAATGGAGAGAGAAATTATAAACAAGGAAGAATAACATAATGATAATAAAAGGTGAGAGAGACGCGAATATTGATTGAGAATAGAGAAAAAAACTGATAATTGTGGAGGTAGATAATGGGCTGTTA
Source organism: Homarus americanus (assembly GCF_018991925.1). Classification (NCBI taxonomy): domain Eukaryota; kingdom Metazoa; phylum Arthropoda; class Malacostraca; order Decapoda; family Nephropidae; genus Homarus; species Homarus americanus. The sequence continues at coordinate 1,589,330 of NW_024738608.1, forward strand.
ATTAAAGTAGATAGTGAAACAGGTAATATATATGTACACACTCGTATATTATCAGATATAAATACAAGTAACGTATACATGGATGAATACACGTAGACACACACACACACACACACACACACACACACTCTCTCTCTCTCTCTCTCTCTCTCTCTCTCTCTCTCTCTCTCTCTCTCTCTCTCTCTCTCTCTCTCTCTTTATTGTTTCTTTTATACCCATTCATCTTCATTGGCTTGGCTCGTTTACTTCCACATCAGCCTTCTTCTCTTCTCTTCTCCTTTTCTCTTCTCTTCTCTTCTCCTTTCATTTCAGTCTGCCTTCCTCTCTCGCTCATTCTCTACTTGCCATCTCCTTTCTTCTTCTCCTCTTCATCTACCCTTCTTTTCGTCCTTATTACTCTCTCTTCCTTCACCAATCTCCACTCTCCCTTCCACTTATTCTTTTCCCACTATCACTCCTTATTCTTCACTCCCCTCCTCCCTTCCGCCTCCTCTCCTCCATTCTCTCTCCCTCACTCCTGCCCTCAGCTCTTTCCTTCTAATTTTCTCTCACCATATAACTTGCTTCTCTTCTCCCCACCCTTCCTTTTCCCCACTTGTCTCCTCTCCCCATTTCTCCCCTCACTCCCTCGCCCTCCTCCCTCCAGCCTCCCTCTACCCCACTCCCCATCCCTCCCTCAATCCCCCCTCACTTTCACCCCCTCCCCTCTCTCCTCTCCACATTCAACCCCTCAACATCTGAATATCCAACTCGGTTCTAACATCCGCCAGGTCCTCACTCAATAGGGACACGCCCCAATTATTTAGTCTCGTTGTGTCTCTCTATAGAAGGACTTAGGCCGTTTTTTGACTCAAGTTTCCCGTTTCAATTCCTTTGGTTTCATGTTTTAATTCCATCGTGGAGGGAGGGAGGGAGGGAGGAAGGGAGGAAGGTAAAGAAGGAAGGGAGGGAGGAGGGGAGGAGAAGGGAGGGAGGAAAGGTAAAAATAAGCATGCTGTGAAAGGAGGGAGGGGAGGGAGGGAGGGAGGAAGGAAATAACACTAGCTGAATGTAGAAGTTGAGGAAGGAGCATGGAGGGAAGGTAGGGGCGGAGGAGGAATGGAGGGATTGGAAGGTAAATACACTGTGAAGAGAGACGGGGAGGTAAAGATGGAGAGAGGTAGGGGTGGAGGGATGGAGGAAGGTAAGGGCAGAGGATGGAGGGTTGATGGATGGAGAGTTAACACACTATGGAGGGAACGTGTCCTCCTCCTCCTCCTCCTCCACCTCCTCCTACATCACCATCCCCGGTAATGTTCTCATAGTAGTAGGTGTAGAAGCAGAAGGAATAGTAGTAGTAGTAGGTGTAGAAGCAGAAGGAATAGTAGTAGTAGTTATAGAAGTAGAAGAAATAGTAGTTGTAGTGAAGGCTCAAAAATGGTGGGGGGTCTCACTCCAATTTTGAGTTTTAATTCTCAGTTTAACTTTTCAGTTCCATGCAAATTGGGGAGGGGAAGGAGAGGAAGGGAAGGGGAAGGCGGAAGTGAGGAAGAGGGGAGGTCGAAGGAAGGGAGGGGAGGGTTATGACAATTTGGGAGGGAATATAGCCTGTTCTCTTCTTCCCCTCCCCTCTTCCCTCCCTTTCACCCCCTCCCCTCCCGTCTTCCCTCCCTTTCACCCCCTCTCCTCCCCCATCCTCCTCCTCGGCAGTGCCCTAGTAGCGTCTGTAAAAGTTTTCAAATATTTGTGTTCTCTATTCTCTTCCTATTCTTTGTTCTAATTCCTTGTTTCATAGGTTTTTAATTCCATACTAACCCGGAAAAGGGAGAGGAAGGTGGAAAGGAAATGGGAGAGGGGAAGAGATGGGTTGGGGAAAGAGGTAGAGGGAAAGACTTTGGGGAAATGGGTAGGGGAAAATAAGGAAACAAAGTAGGAGAATGGACTAATGGGGAAAATGGTGAAAGGGGAATTATATGGTAGGTCCCCCAGCCACGACCTAATGCTGAGTCAAGGTGGGGTTTTTTTTTCCAGTTTTATTTTATTATGTTTAAAAAAATATTTTGATTCTCGGACTGAGATTTGAGTTACAAGTTAGGAGGCAGGGAAAGGCGGAAGAGGGAGGGAGAGAGGGTCAGTGGAAGGGGAGAAGGGGAGAGAGGAAGTGGGAGGGAATGAGGGGAAAGGGGGGGAGTTGAAATGGAGAAGGGAGAGGAAGAAAAGAGAAAAAGTGAAAGGGGAAGTGAAAAAATGGAAAGAAGAAAAGAAAGGGTGAAAAGAGGAGAAAGAAAGAAAGAAGAGGAAATGAAGAAGGAAGAAAGGAAAGCGTGGAATGAGCAAGAGGGGAAATTAAATGGAAAAGGGCGAAGAAGAAAGAGAAGAATTAGAGTGGGAAAGGAAAATAAGAAAGGGGATATGTAAGTAGAAAGGGGAAGGAGAAAATGAAAGGAAGAAGGTTAGGGGGAAGGGAAAGAGAAAGCAGAAAAATTAAAGGGGAAAAGAGACAAAGGGAAAAAAGGAAAGGACAAAGAGTAAAGAAAATGAGGAAAATGACGAAGGGAAGGGGAAAAAGAAAGGGTTGGGGTACACAGTAAGACCCCTGGCAGTGTCTCGGTCGTGTTAAAAGGGGTTTTTTATGTTTGTGTTTTATTAGTGAGAGAGGAAAAGGGAGATCCCGCAGGCCCTGATGTGCGTGTGTGTGTGTACTGTGTGTGTGTGTAGGGAGGGAGGTGGCATTGTGTTGGTGGCTTTGCAGGAAAGGGAAGTGAAGAAGGAAGGAGGCCCCGGAAGAGAGACAGAGAGAGAGAGAGAGAGAGAGAGAAAGAGAGAGAGAGAGAGAGAGAGAGAGAGATGAAGACTAAACCTTTCTTGAGTTTCGGCTTGAGATTGATGCTGAAAAATTCCCAGGTTGAAGATTATATGAATGTGAGAATGAAATAGGGGCGATGAGAAAGATAACTAGTGAAAGAAAAGAAAAAGGGAGTTTAAAAAAAGAGAAGAGAGAGAGAGAGAGAGTTAGTAGTAGTCGAAGAGAGAAAAAATGTATATATAAGGACAGATAAGTTAATACACAGAAATAAAGATAGTGAACGAAAAACAGAGACGGATTTGGAAATAGATAGGAAGAGAAGAAGTAGGAACATTGAAAGTAAAAGCAAGTAATAGAAGGAGAGAGAGAGAGAGAGAGAGAGAGAGTGATATAGCTGTAGTTGCTGAAACCTCTCCAAAATTTAATAACATACAGTATAGTTGAGAGAGCAAGGGAGAGAACAACACAGAGAGACAACAAGAGATAGAGAGACGACACAAAGATAGCAATAGAGAGAAACAAAGACAGCAGAAAGAGATAAAAACAGCAAAAGAAATACAATAATAAAAGAGAGACCACAACAGAGAGACAATAACAACAGTTATAAACCACAACAACAGAGAGAGAGAGAGAGAGAGAGAGAGAGAGAGAGAGAGAGAGAGAGAGAGAGAGAGAGAGAGAGAGAGAGAGAGAGGAGAGAGAGAGAGGAGAGAGAGAGAGAGGGAGAGGAGAGGAGGGGGGGTAGCGTCAAACACCGGGAAACACATCCCGACCTCGTCCGACCCTCGCTGCAAAAATCGACACAAGAAAACATTCATTTCGACAGACGGGCGGCGGAAAGAATGCCCATAGACGGACGAGGCGGCAAAACGAGAGACCTGACACGGTGACAGGCGCCCTGGGAGAAAGGAAAAGGGCGAAGGGCCAGGAACGTATAAGGAGAGACAGAGAAAGAAAGAGAGGGAGAGATAGACCAGAGAAGAGACAAAAAAAAGACTGCAATGTTTCTCAAAGGCGCGTGTGGATGCAACCAGGAGGAAGAGAGAGTGAGGCGAGACCCCAGCCTGCCGCACATTGTCTAGAAGCTCAGCTGGGCGGCTAGGGGGAAGGGGTAGGGAGGAGGGGTCAGAGGAAGGGAGGAGGAGGAGATAGTGGAAGGGTACTGGCTGCTGCTAGTCGGTCGGGGAGGAGTACGGGGTGGAAGGGGGAGGGGGAGCTTGTAACAGGTGGTGAGAAATGTGGGGAGAAATGAAGACCAAATGAGAGTTGGGGAGGAGAGGAAAGTAAAGTTTGGGTGGGGAGATGAGAATAGACTCGTATCAATAAGGTGAGCCGCCTAGAACGAGTGTGAGATAGAGGAAAACAGACATAAGGAAACCCCCAAGAGATGAAAGTAAGATTTCAGGGCGCGAGGGAGAAAGAGAGAGAGAGAAAAAAAAAGACACAGACACACACGCGCGCGAAGGGGGGGGTCGAGAGAGGAAATTGTGAAGGCGAGAAGAGGAAAGAGGTGATCCTGGGGTACTCTCAGCCTCTTACCTAATCCGAATATTGGCCACCCGGGTCCTATAGCTAATCCAAGTATTAGCCGTCCAAACACCGATTAAATCCAATATTTGATTTTTTTTTACAGGGGTCGTTCATGCGAATGTTGACTAATTAGGTCGTAGTTAATTCTAGAACTGGTTATCCAAGACCGTAGTTAATCCAAATAGTGATTATCCAGTTCCTAGTTTATCCAGACCTTTTATAACCCGAGTATTGACCTTCCGAACCTTACTGAACCAAAATACTAACCATCCAGGCCTTATTTAACCTGATTAATGGTCATCCAGAATCCTTTTAGTCCCTCTTTAACCATACTACTGACCCTACAAACCTTAATTAACCTCTATTAACCATCCAGACTCCAATTACCTTAAATTTCAGTTTCCTATGACCTAATCTATAGTCATTTCCATTCACCTATGACCTCCCCTGTAGGTCATGTCCCCCTCATCTCTCGTACTATTCTTTTTTCTTTCACCAGTCACACTAACACCACTCTGGCAGACTCCCAGCCACCGGAGGGAAAAAGACTCACGCGAGGGGGAAAAAAAGGTGGGGGATGTTTATGGGAAAGTCAAGGGAAGTGGGGAACTTTGATGCGCGTGTCAGGGAAATATAAAGATTTTACAAGTCAGGGAAATTTTGGGGAGGGATTTTATGTTGAATCATTCGTATATGGGTTATTTTTTTTATAATAACGGTAATAATGATAATAACAACAATGGCGATGATAATAATAATAATAATAATAATAATAATAATAATAATAATAATAATAGTAATAATAATAATAATAATAATAATAATAATAATAATAATAATAATAATAATAATAATAATAATAATAATAATAATAATAATAATAATAATAATAATAATAATAATAATAATAATAATAATACATCCTTACCAAAAAATTTAACCACACACTAAGCTCCCATAAACATAACAGTGCAGGTCCTGATCTCTCTATCAGCTGGTGTGTTGTGAGAGGTCACCTTGAAGGGAGAGAGAGAGACAGTACAAATTTCTATTATTTTAACAACAACAACTAACCAAACTTCACCCACTGACACTGCCATCATCGTCCGTTAATGTATCACAAATAACGAAACTAGAGTGGTGTATATTTGTGTATATTTAATAGCATTGTTAAGGGGTATATAAAAGACAAATAGCTACGAGATTCATACTTAAATAGCCTTGTGGACTACTTTGTGCTATTTTGGTGGAGAGGATAACCTACAAGCGTACTTGAGTCTGTTGTGCAGTTAGTGAAAAAGAGTAACAACACCCCAAGGTTCGATGAAATAGAAAATGAATGATAACTTCAAACGCATTCATGTGTCTGTTGTGTTGGTAACACTGTAGACAATGTTCTGCGGTAAATTTTCGTCAGGTATTATCAGATGTAATATAATGAATGACATTAAGTAGTTATGTCTTTCCGGTTTTATTTTATATCATTTCTAAAGATACTGTTACTTACGCATGTTAATATAGTCGACAAGCTTAGAATATTGGCGTCATTATACTCTGGTTACCAAAATTCCTGGATGTAAACAAACACAGCGCTTCCTCGTATTATAGTGAGGTACAAGTGATTGTGGGCCCTTCGTGCCCGGTGGCGAGTCCGGTGGTACAGTTTACCAAGGCGTGAAATTTCTAACACTAGTGCTTGGCAATCGCTCAACCGCCGTCCGGCTGACAGCATACAGTGACATCGTTTTCCAGTGTAAATAAAATGGTTAATTAATTCCTTCTTAAAGAAACCATCGACATGGGACCAGGTTTCTTCCACTCTATGATTTTGTTTGCGATTTTTCCACCAAGTTTGATGAAAAACGATTGTGCCGTTTTGCCTGCCCAGAACAGACACACACACGGACACACGGCTATTCCTATAGTATATTAAATAGATGGTCGTGGTTGTTTTAATCATGGTCGTGGTTGTTATAATCATGGTCGTGGTTGTTATAATCATGGTCGTGGTTGTTAAAATCATGGTCGTGGTTGTTATAATCATGGTCGTGGTTGTTATGATCATGGTAGTGGTTGTTATAATCATGGTCGTGGTTGTTATAATCATGGTCGTGGTTGTTATAATCATGGTCGTGGTTGTTATAATCATAGTCGTGGCTGTTATAATCATAGTCGTGGTTGTTATGATCATGGTAGTGGTTGTTATAATCATAGTCGTGGTTATTTTAATCATAGTCGTCGTTTTTATAATCATGGTCGTGGTTGTTATAATCATGGTCGTGGTCGTGACACTTACAGTATCTAATATAATATAGGAAGGAATAGAATAAAGGTTAGAATAATTAGTTAAAGAAATATTCGCCATAAGGTGAGGTTAAAAAAAATATTATGAATCACCAATGATCATTCCGGGATAAATTATATTTTGAAGAGAAGTGACCTTGTTTCTGGTTAGATTAGTCACCATCTGCTTTAGTCATCACCTGTGTTAAGTCATCATAGTCATCATGTACGTTAGTCAGTTTTAGGCCCATCTCACATGACTGACCGACAATTATGTTCTTTCCTCGCGAGGGTGTTAGTTTTCAATGCGTCTTATTATTTACGCTGGTGGATGTAAGACCAGCTACCCTCGCTGACGCAGCTATGGTCAATTTGGTGTTATTCTTGTTTATAAATGCCTTCTAATCTGTCTCAAGTCTATCCGTCCTGTCTATTGCCATCCCAACTGACTGTTTCTCTGCGTGGTGTTTGACTGTAAGCCCGTCTGTACTCTTAGTGTCGTCAAATCTGTCTGTCTTATCCGTTGTTGGCGTGTGTCTGCCTGTTTGTCTAATGTGAACCAGTCAGTCAGCTGTCTGTCTGTCTATCTGTCATGTTAGTTGCCATATTGTCTATTTGTACATGTATGAATCTGTCTATTTTTGTCAACCGCCTGTCTGTTTCACTGTCTATATTCACCCTGTGTCTATTGTAGTCATCTTCTCCATGCATTCCTGTTATTATCTTTTTATCTCTTCTCCTTTTCCATGTACAGTCAGCCACAGGAATAAGTACACACTGTAACCTTGTAAGGTCCGAAAATGCTCTGGTAAAGTTGAAACTGCTCATCCAGATGCATGATGAAATTCATCTCCCCCCCACCTGTTATCTCTAACTATTGTCTGTTTCCCCTTCTTTATTCTTCTATTTACTCATCTTCCTTCCTTTACTAATCCAAACAACATTAAAAAATAAAGTAGGCTAAGAGAAAAAGTGGGGGGAGGAGGAGGGAGCCTTACGATAACTGCAATCGTCCGGCCTGCTGACAGTGTACAGCGACATCTGTTGCCAGCATAAATAAAATCGTTAATTAATGCGTTCCTAAAGAAACCATCGACATGGGACCAGGTTTGCTCCACTCTATGAATTTTTTGCGATTTTTCCACCAAGTTTGATGAAAAACGATTGTGCCGTTTCGGCTGCCCAGAACAGACAGACAGACAGGCAGATACACGGCTAGTCCTATAGTATATTAGATTACTAAGTCATTGCGGTAATATTATTGATCTGTTAACGAAAGTGTAGGTGTTATTAGGCTATCATTAATCTGCTTGGTGGAAATACAAAAGAAATGCATGCTTTTTCTCCGTGACCTAAGAGGATGGACGTGAAGCAGTCTTTGTGGTCAAAGAATATAAGATACAAACATGAAGTCGAGGTTTCATTCATCCAGTCATTCACCACTATTTTATCCCCAGATCCCTGCCACCATCACCTTAAGACCTGGAAGGGCTCTTGTTGAACATCTGGACCACTGCACAATATACTTGCTTCCGGGACCTTCATTAAATACTGCAGCCTGGCAGTGTGTCAGAGGAGTGAACTTGTGGTGACTAACTGACACATGAACCACTTTAATGAAACACACCTGAACTGATCCCAGCATTGAAACTTCAGTTCTCAGGTAAGAGTAAATAATGTCATTAACTTATTGAGGGAATTGTCAATATTTTAGAATTAGGCGAAAATTTGTCACTGGGGAATTTTGATTTGGTTTTTAGAGTTTAAGGTAAATTTAAGGTCAGCCATAAGAGCAGAGACGTTACTATACACTACGTTACTATACTATACGGTAGGTTTGATAGGCTGGTCTACCTCACAAGCGGTTCCCGTTTTCCTTCTTGATGTTCGAACTATTAACTAATACACCATTTTTTATTTATTTTTTACATCGTTCCCTTTCATCGTCATAGAGGAAGGCCAGTAGACAGTGGGAATCGAATTACCCGAGAAGCAGATTAGTCTTTGATGTAGATAAAGCGTTTCGATCCCTTATGAAGACTATTATTAGTGGTTTAGTACTTCATGGTCTCGCGTTTCGCCAGCCTGTGTGTTTCTTTTGTTTATCTCTTTAGCTACGCATTTTGTCGTTACTTGAGTCGGCCCTTAATTAGCGGAGTAGTGTTGTTGTTTTGTTTTCTTTTTATCCTTGTTACTTCATATTACGGGATCTGTTTGTTATTTAACATGGCCGTCTCTGCCGTAGTTTGTGTTTTCCTGTTCTTAATTCTTAACCGTAACCATCGTTTTTTGTTCTCTATGCGTACACCGTCTACCTCCTGCATTCCGTCTCCAGATGTCGCGCGAATGAGGGATACTCGGTGATTGTTCCCTTTTTTTTTCTTTTTTTACTGGTCAAGGCAATAGCTAAGTTACGTTTTGGGTTAGGAACCTGAAATTTGAACACCATAGTAATTAAGTGATTTAGCTTTTTTTTTATTTATTTATTTATTTATTTATTTATTTTTTACTCGTATTATTTTCATGGGGTAGGGGGCAGTGTACATTGTTAGTACCACTACTGGACTGGCATATAAAAATCCATATTTCATACATGACTTTAAGTGAATGCTAGAATATTTTATATGGCATCATGAAAACAGAATGATTGGTTAGCGGTTGGGTAGGTTAAGTAAGTGGTCTAAAAAAAAAAGTTTGTTCTTGACGTCAGCGAGTAAACATGACGCTTCCCAGATGTGCTAAACTAAATGGGTCGGGAAGATTTAGGGAAGTGGGCTTATGTTGTGTAGCAGGAGCACCAATTGGGACAGCCAGGCGGTAGGACAACATCCCATCTAACTTTACAAACTATGAGGAAGAAATGAAAGTTGAGCTGGAAGGATTTTGGTCGCTCTTATCGTGATGGCGGGGTTTCGTCCAGTGGGGGAAATTCTCTGATGGATTATTCTCCGTAGAATTTTGTCCAGAGTATCTGGCAGCCTGGCTATCGACAGACGTTCTTTTGGTCTTACTGGATTAGAATGCTATTATTTTCCAACTCATTTCCCGACTGAACAGGACAAAATACCGCATTATACTGTAGATCAAAACCGCTTATTTAATCCATCTCATATCCTGACATCATTTAAAGTTACAACACAGCATTATCTGTATGTCATCACTGTGTGTGATACTAAGGTGCTTATTGATACGTCTCAGCTAGGTTACATTAGGTTAGGTTAAGTCGGATAGGTTAGATTAGATGGTTAAATCTTGAGGTGAAAAGGTATAGGCCTAATCTTCAGGTGATCCTCATTTTTTATATCAGTAACTTTACCTGACGAAGACCTGACATGTCTGTATATATTCCAAGATTAAATCGACTATAGCTCGATGGGGCCAGAGGTGAGATAAACGATACTGGCATAGTTGGGTAGTGTCCGACTGAGTCTTAGATTTGTAAATAGTAAAATACTGTATTATGAAGGTGGGTGAGGTACGGAAATACAGACAGACAGACAGAAAGAAAGAAAGAGAGAGGAAAAGAATGAGAGAGAGAGAAAGTGTTAATCAGAGAAAGAGAGACAAGCCCTGCATCTATTATGACCGTGGGAAGGAGGTGTGACCATGGTGAGTGTGTCGTTGTCACTGGTCATCAGCTGTTACCTCCACATGCTGCACATACCAACCCCGACCACTGCCACCTTTCTCCCTCACTCCTAGATCCCCTGCCACCCCCTTCCCTCCCACTCCGACCCCTGCCACCTCCCTACCTCCCTCCTCGATCCCCCGGCACTTCCTCCTTCGACCTCACATTCTCCTCCTGACCTCTACATTCTTTTCCCACTGAATCTCGGCCACTTCTCGACCCTGGCCATCTCATTCCTGACCCCCACATTCTCCGATCCCCTGGCCACCTCCCGATCCCCACACCTCAATCTCTGCCACTGAATTTGGCCATCTCCACCCCAAACTATCACCCCCAAACTTCTCCAACACCTCCACTTCCACTGTCTTTCCTCCAACACTTCTGCAACACTTCCAACACCTTCCTCCAACACCTCTAACACTTTCACCCTCCAACACCCTCCAACACCCCCCTTCCAATTTTTTCTAAAGATGTTGACCCACACTGGTGTTGATGTCTTATTGTCATGTTTGATAGAATGTTAGTCGTGATGTTTTGATGATGTTATAGAATCGAAAGTAAGTATTATAAAATTGATGTTGATGAATGTTAACTTAAATTTTCTTGAGACATTAATTTTGACTCGAAATAACTGACGTAGAAATGAGAAATGTGCGTTTGAGGGAAAAATAGATCGACCTAGTTTCAAAAAACATTAATTGGTTTGTATAAAAACCAACTGATATAAGTTTTGTTTATAGGCCTACCTGTTAATGAGATATTTTTTATAATCAGTTCTATTTGATGGAGGGTGTTTTCTGTTTCTTGTTTTCTTTTTTTCGAATCTCCGAAGCCTCGAGCCGTATTTGACGCGGTTACTGTTAGAAATCAAGAGCCATAGTAAGACTGAATCCCTTTGATCTCGAACCGAATCCTATTGGTGTAATTTAATTGAAACCCCTTTGATGCGTTCACTGAAACCCATTTGCTCGTGGTTCCACCTGAAGCAATGATTTGAACGTGGTTGTGTTGAGGCAGCTGTGACGTGGTTATATAGGGATATTTTTTTAAGTTGATCCACGTGTAGCATTTCAGACGTGGTTCTAAATAATAATAAAAAACTCTCATGGTTTAAGTGTAATATTCCAGACGTGGTTCTATTGAATCAAACTCAACCTGCTTTACCTGTTCTTTCACTAAGGATTTAACGTGGTTTATGAGTAGAATTTTGGACATTATTCCAAATTAAACATATTCGACGTTGTTAGGGTGATTAATAAAAAATCCCACATCTTAATTACCGAAGCAATTTAAGGACGATCTCCCTATAAGTTATAATAATATTTTCGATGCGTTTCCAGAGATATTATTGACGAACCTCTTATTATTAAAAAAAAAAGTCAAAATCTTACGACGTTGGTCTTTTGAAGGCTTCTGGGTAATTAAAACTTGTGATAGTTTCCCCCCAAAGCCTTTACATGTTTTAAAAACGCTTATTATAAGATTTCAGCTCTTTGAACCAAAAGTTTCGAATCTTTGACACAGGTTCGTTTAACTTCCAAACTTACGGTATGCGGGTCTTTGTGGGCTGGCAGGAGAGCAAACAATGAAAATCGAGTTAAATTCTGTATATAAACGGAATACGCAAACGGGAGAATAAAATATGATAAAAGGAGTGAAATTAAATGAAATTGATGAATAGGAACAATTGAAAAAACACAAAATGGGATTAATTGGATAGTTTATTTATACAAACAGGTAAAAGAAAAAAATTATTCTTACCATATAAAAGTCACCCAAACAAGAGTAAAACACGATAGAGTAATTTTTTATCTGAATGAAAGGAAGGGAATTAAAACACGTAAATAAACAGAACAAAACTTTACTTATCAAAACACATATAATATAACAGACACAAAAAACACCCAATTAATGCAGTTAGTAATGAGGGAATTCTTGTATAATGATGTATGTTGTCATGGTTTTGGGTGGTTCGGTGGTAGTAGGAGTGGATTATATTATATAAAGATAATAATATGTCGTATTTCTTACCGTAGAGTTTGATACCTTCACACTGATTACTTACAGGAGATTATGGCGTATCTACGTAGAAGTTCACTCCACCACTCGACATTCCATGATTTATACTTGATAAATGATGATTTAATGAATTCATTTAATTTCCAACATCCATCTAAGTTATTGGTTATACTTTGTCATAACCAATCAGTCATTACCTTTAGTAATAATAAGATAGGATCACAGATACGGGCAGATAATTGCACTTACATTTATTTGTCAAGCTTCCATACAATGATTTACAATTTGCATGGATATATGATTCACTCACGTTCACGCTGTAATAAAATTAATCTTCTAAAAGAGAATTTTAACTTGGGGACACATGTGATTACTCTACTATGGGTATGACTTAACAGAGCCTTAATTCTTCAAGTGATACATTTACTGCCAGCCTGGATTGCTTTTGTTGCAACCAGGCTTCCGCACAAGAACTTCTTTCCACGGCCATAACAACAAAAAGTACTCTTGGGTTACCACACATAGTCTCGCGTCACTGACAGTCACTGTAGACGCGGCAAGGAGAACTGGTAAGCGTGACTTGAATTAACCATTTAGGTGCAATAGACCAGCCTGGATTGCTTTTGTCGCAACCAGGCTTCCACACGTGATATTTCCACGGGGATAACAAACCTAGGTTAACACACTTAGTCTCGTGTCGATCACGGTCACGGTAGACGGGTGTCGTGCAGGAGAACTCTGTAAGCGTGAATTAATTAACCATTTACTGTAGGTTTGATAGGCCAGCCTGGATTGCTCTTGTCGCAACCAGGCATCCACACGTGATATTTCCACGGGGATAACAACCTAGGTTAACACGCTTAGTCTCGTGTCGACGGCGGTTCACAGGACGGAGTGGCGGTGGAGGACTCTGTGTGGTGTGGTGTCCCGTCCCCTTTCAGGAGGGAGAGGATGGAGACGACGTCTTAACTAACCCATGGCTCAGGGGGTACTACTTAAAATGAGGTTTTTGGGTGTGAAGTGATGAACAGTACAACACTGTTTCACTGCCCACCCCCATAAAGGCTGGATGACATACACTAATGAAAAATACATGTCCCACTTATGCCTCGCCGGGCGTCTTATCTCTGGTAAAACAAACTTTGGAGTTGGTTGCGTGGGTAAGCCTAACGCAACCCATGACAATATGATAGATTAGAGGCAGTTCTTGTAATTCTTAAGTATACTGTATATCCTTTGAGGAAGTTTCTCTCTCTCTCTCTCTCTCTCTCTCTCTCTCTCTCTCTCTCTCTCTCTCTCTCTCTCTCTCTCTCTCTCTCTCTCTCAGCAACCCACGTCTCCCCAACCCCTCTCTCCACCCCAATATCCTCACCTCTTCTTCCTAACCTCCTCACCCCATCCCATCCCCCCAATTCCCTTTCCACACAACTCCCTCTCCCCACCCTCCTCCTTCCATGGCTGCCAACACAGGGACGCTGACAGAATATATTCAAGAAGCTGTCATCGCACATCTTAGTTTTCCCTCTCTTACTTCTCCTCACTTTCTTCCCTTTCACTGCCTACCTACTTTCTCTTCTTGTTTTCTCCTTGTTTACTCTTTCTTTGGCTTTGTTTACTTTTCCTTACTCCTTGTTTTGTTTCATTCCTTGCTTAGTTTATCTCACTTCTTGATTACTTTCTCTTACACCTTGTTTACTTTTTCTTCTTTATTTACTTTCTCTCGCTCATTGTTTATTTTCTCTTACTCTTTGTTTACTTTCTCTCACCCCTTTCTTAATCTATCTAACTCTTTGCTCACTTTCTCTCACTCCTTGCTTACATTCTCTGACTCCTTGTTTACTTTCATTCACCTTTTGCTTCCTGTTTTAGCTTTAGTTTCTATTTTTCCTTTTTCTCACTTTCTCTTTAATTTGGGTGTTTATTTACTACTATCTTTCTCTTCTTATTTGCTGTCTCTTCAATTCTGTATCTTCTTATTCCTTCTTTGCTTTCCCTCACTTCCTGTTTATCTTCTCTTTGTTTATCTTCTCTTACCTTTTGTTTACTCTCACTCCTTGTTTACTCTCTCACTCTCTTTGGGATGATACGGGAGCCGGGGAGAGAGAGAAAGACGGAAGAGTGAAAGTGAGAGAAAGGAGAGGGAGATAGAGATAGGACGGGGAGATAAAAGAGAGAGATGTGAGACACGAGATGGAAGAAAGAGTGAGGAAAATATGAGAGAAAAGAAATTGGGTAAAATAATAGAAAGGGAGAGAGAGATGGGAGGGAAAGGTGAGAAAGTAAGAAAGGGGAGACGGGAGAAAGAGAGCGAACTATGACACGAAAAAGGAATATAAAGAAAGTAGAATAAAACAGAAGTGAAAGGGAGAGAAATAGGAAGAAGATAAAAGGGAAGAAAAGTGTAGACAGGGACAATGAAAAGGGAGGGGGGAGAGGGAAGAGAATGAAGAACAGAAAGGAACAAATTAAAAAATGCGAAAATATTGTGTGTGGGTTACTTGAACTGAAGAAAGATAGGTAACAGACATAGGCAAGAAGAATGAAGAAGACAGTAATAAACAACAGGAGGAAGGGAGTAATGAAACGGTATTAGGGAAACAGAAAGTCATTAAAATCAGAGACTAGGAAAGGGGGATGAAGGAGAGGAGAAAAAGCAATAAATTATATATAAGGAGAGAAAGAGGGAAGAAAGTGTGAGAGGCAAAGGAAACACAACAAGATGGTATTAAGGATTAACAAAAGGGGAGAGAAAGAGGGAGGAAGAGAGAAGATTATGACGGAAAGGAAAGGATTCACGGAAAAGAACAAAACAAAACTAAAAGATAAATATACAGGCAGGAGGAAGGGAGAGAAACAGATATGTGATAACTATCAAAAATATGAAAACTGAATCGTGTAGAAATCGAGAATAAAAGTGAGGAACGAGAGATAGGAGAATCAAAGAACGGAAGAAGGGTTGAGTTAATCCCAATGTTTTAACAGGGAGACGATATGAAAGGAGAAGAAAAATGCAAAATAAATCGAGGCATTGAGATTAAAGACTGACAGGTAAGTTAGGGAGTTAATGAAAGGTGGGAATAAAGGAATAGATTAAAATTATACTATGGTTATGGAGTTTATAACACGGGTTTGTTATTCTAATACCATTCATTCACCTTATGAGTCATGTATCCGAGAAAAATAAATACTTTAAGGATAATGTTGACGTGGGAATCAATTTTGGGTTAAGTGGATGACTGTGTGGAGGCAGAGGGAACCTGGTCTCCATAATACGCGGAGTATCACACTAACAGTTGTTCTCTGGGTATACAGTCCTGGCCTCCGCGCCCCTCTGTGTTCCCCGGATACTGTGGTTTTACAGAGGATAGAGTGTAGGATAGGGAAAGGGATCTGTTGTGTGTTGTTCTAGTGGTGCGCTCTGACCCAGCGAGGTGGACCCCGGTGAGCTGCTGTAACACACACACAAATGTCAGGAGAATTTGTATGCAAGCTGGACCTGTGCCTCGTGTCTTGTGGGATGCACACTGCCCTAGTACCAGGGATGATATCAGGGATCAGAAGATCCTGAGACCCCCCCCCCCTACTCCCATCTCTAGTGTATGGGTGTATAAAGCCTCTTTCTCCCTACACTGTGAGAGGGTTACACCATCTAACCATCTTTGTTCGTGTTGGGAGTACTCACAGAGGTGTCACACAAGACTTTAATAGTGAGTCTCGGTGCAGGTGTGAATGAGAGCTTGTATTAGGTGAAAACTGTGTGTTTATGGCAGTGTGCTACCAGTGTGTATAGTGAGGGTATAGTGATGTGGTTGACACTACACTATAACCTACACTCCCGACACTGTGCCCTCTATACGTGCTCTTGTTCTTCACGTGTTGTCACCACCTCTGGCACAGGCGTCCACGGTCGAGTCTCCCCAACCTTCCCTATCCAACCCCTGAGGGAGCAGCCGTTCAGAGGGTCACCGTGTGTATAAAGTGGCCTTGGTGAAAGACCGCTGAGAACAAAATCAGAAAGAAGTGTGAACAACAGCAACAACAGAGGAAGAGCAGCAACAACAGCAGCAAGATCCGTAACAACAACAGCAAGAGCAGGAACAACAACAGCAGTATGAGCCGTAACAAGAGCAGCAACAACAGCAACAAAATATGCCCAACCCAGGCAAGCGAGATTGGACTTCCCCGATGGCATTGAAACTGCTGATAAGGATGAGTGGCCATGTCAGACAACATTGAAACAAGTAGATGCTGCATTCTGGTTCAGAGCTGCCACTCACGACCATGTTCCACCGAAGAATGACACAAATACTTTAGCTGGCCTCAACACTGAAATAGCAATCTCCCTGTCAGCAGGCAACATCATTGTACTCGACCCCCTCCATCATTGTACTCGACCTCCCCTCCATCCAACATTGTACTAGACCCCCCATCATTGTACTCGACCCCCTCCATCATTGTACTCGACCCCCCCTCCATCCAACATTGTACTAGACCCCCTCCATTATTGTACTCGACCCTCTCCATAACCAGGCTGAAACGACTGAGGAAAATATGTTGATGCTGATTCGACTGACAATGAAGACTCGCCCAAAACTCTCATTGTTCCTATTGGCTGCCGTCATCGGTCTCCCTCCCAGAAGCTGTTACAACTGCCAACACACGGGCCACGTAGACAGATATAATGGAGTGACGATAATTTCACTTGGAATATTATATCCTTTAGAAAATGTCCTTTTGGCCTCCATTGCAAGGTTGTGACTGAGGACATCGCTATCGTGTGTCTGTAGGAATGTTTCTCACTTAGATCTACACAATTATGTATTTTATGATCTTTCGTAGTCCTTTTGTTCTGCCGCTCACGGGATAAGTATGAGGTGCACAATAAACTAGCCGCTACCCATGACGAAATTGAATGTGTAGAGAAAGTTAGAAGGAACTTAAGCGTGGAGATATTTTCTTTTATATCATGTCGTAATACCATAATTAAACACAGTAAAGGTTATTTTTCATATTCCACGTAACTTATAATGAAAGTTTGGGAAACCATCTTTTTTGGTCTGATATTTTCAACGTAATTATCAAGGCCACAGTAAAAAGATAGTTTTATTCTGGTCTAAAGTTCATAATTAAACCCTAAGAAGAGAATCCATTTTTCAGACCATTAAAAAAATTCAATCCAAAGAAAAATTTTATCGTCTCTTGTATGAAACATATTAGTAAACGATCTCTATTTACCAAAGCCACAAACAACGATCATTTATATTTAATGTTTTGCCGTGATAAACAAAGCGAGGGAAGGCGACCATTATACAGTGTAGAGAAAGAACGCAAAATGAAGTCAGTGTTTAGTGATGAGGGAAGTAATGTGGTTGTGTAGTAGTGGTGGCGTGTCGGAGAGTCGCGGGGAGGAGGAGGAGGATGGTTCGCTTGCTGTGTTAGGCCTCGCAAAGTTCCCTATATGATAATCTCCCTCGCCATCCTCATCCCCTCTCCCTTTCCTCACCGCCCCCCCCCCTTTCATTCCTCATCCCCCCTCCCCCTCTACAAGTTCCTCGTTATGTAGAGTCCGCCAACTTAGTGCCTCAGTCAATAAGAGTCATTTACACACATTCTCATATTTCTATCACGGTGGGAAAAGAACCCCAACGTATGAATCTGGGGTTCTGAGCACGGTGACTGGCTCCGTTATTTGCCAGCCTTTGTGGACGTTTCTGTAGCGGCAAATCCGAGTGGTAAAAACGAGATTAAATATACATGTGAACAATTTGTGAGTCCCTGGAGAGAAGAGAGAGTGAACCCAGACATACCACACCGTTACTACCCTCTCTAGGAACTAACGAACGATTTGTCATCACCGAAAAGTAAAGAAACAATTTTCTCTCCATCGCCAGGCCGGAGGAGAGCGAAGAAATAAGAAAAAAGAAAGAAGAAGGAATAGATTAATAAAAGTGAAAAAAAAAAGTTTCCTCGACCCTCAGTTGGCAAGCAGAGGTTAATAAAGAAGGTAAATAAGTGAACGTTGGTGAAGGGAGATTCTTGAATACGTAATTAGTCTTAGGACCGTATTTGGGAAGGGCGATATTGGTGCCATCTATATTGGAAAGTTGCTTCAGTCTCTCCAAATAGATTTCCAAAGACGGGGTTCGGGGGGAGAGGGTGGAGAAGTGGGTGCAACAAAGACGGTTGGGTGGATGTTGGTGGGGGGTGTAGTGGATAGATGTGAGGGTGGATAAGTGGGTGGAACAAAGGCGAAGTAGGTGGATGTTGGTGAGGGGGGAAGTGGGTGGAGGAGAGGGTGGAGAAGTGGGTGCAACAAAGACAGAGTTGGGTGGATGTTGGTTAGGGAGGAAGTGGATCTAGAAGAAGATGGATTAAGGTGGAAAAACACGATGTATAAAAGAAGGAGAGAGAATAGCTCGTTAAGAAGAGAGTGGATGAATGAAAACAAAAGACGAACTGTGTGGATGAGGGGGGTGGGGGGTGAGGTGAGAGGGGGCCGCTCGCGTGTGTGGTGGGGGAGAAAGAGAGAGGGAGGGCGAGTGAGCATAGAATGTGTGGATCATCGTCCTAATTGGCAGTGGAGGCGGGAGGAGGAGGAGGTACGAGTTAGTAAAGAGAACCGTGATGAATGACTTGTTTAATATAACACTGCCAAATAGAGGATGCCTTTTAAGTGTGGGTGTTTGTGTGGTCAGAAAGTATGTGGGTAAAGGACTTTTTTTCTTCTTCTCCTGTGTGTGTGTGTGTGTGTGTGTGTGTGTGTGTGTGTGTGTGTGTGTGTGTGATAATATTTATGGGACGCATAATGTTTATCATATAATATAGGGGGGTTGTTAAACTAATATACACAAGCAATTTTATAACATTTACCTGTAGGTCCTGTTGACTACTAAAAATTAAACTTTGGCATCAATTTATCTTTTGAAATTTAAAATCATTTAAAGGTCACTTAAGGTTAATACTCTGTTAAATGACTTAAAAGCGTTTCTAGTTTGGACCGAAATTTGATAACAAGGGCATGTTAAGATGTGATTTAACCATCTAGTAACATTATAGCACTGGGATGAGGTGGTGGAGTAGATATAGCGTTCACCTGTCCAAAGGGTCGCTAGTTGACGCCCAGGGCACCCTCAGTGATACAGTGCCGGCCACTTTGTTAATTTAAACAGCTGTTATTGACAAAAGTATTTATCTAAAGAATTATTCACCATTAATCGTGTTACCATCTCTGGGTGGTGCTTCATAGTCCAGTGTTTATTTTTAGTGGTTATATATTAATACACACATGTGAATTACACCACGTAAGATATCTGTACTAATTAAATGTTTATATATCAATTGTAATTATGCTCATATACCTGATTGACATTCTGCCTATATAATCCTCATATCCTTCCTTCACACAATAAATCATCATTAATATTTTACGAGATAATTGTGACGTAAACGTTTTTCATCATAATAACAAACCGTGCTTAAGCTGCCACCTTTATCCACATGACCATATGTCTTGAGCTTATTTCTCCGGCAAAGTCTTCATTTCATTTTCTCCTGCATTAACTGTGAGTCAAGATGAATCCTCTGTCTTCCTGCTGTCCATTTACTTACCGCTGTAGTTCGCGCTAGGGCCAGTGTTCTGGTCATACACAACACTGAAGTAATATTCTCGTACAGTTACCCTCACACAGTTACCCTCACACAGTACACGGTTACCCTCGCACAGTACACAGTTACCCTCACACAGTACACGGTTGCCCTCACACAGTACACAGTTACCCTCACACGGTACACGGTTACCCTCACACGGTACACGGTTACCCTCACACGGTACACGGTTACCCTCACACGGTACACGGTTACCCTCACACGGTACACAGTTACCCTCACACGGTACACAGTTACCCTCACACGGTACACAGTTACCCTCACACGGTACACAGTTACCCTCACACGGTACACGGTTACCCTCACACGGTACACGGTTACCCTCACACGGTACACGGTTACCCCTTACAACCACATTACACGATCTGTATAATTACATCTGTTGCTGACTTAATTACGTGAATGTTAGTATGAGTTCTCTGTCAAAATGAACAGAGTCACAACAACTTGGGGTGAGGGTCGGCACAGGCGCTTGGTGCACTGAGTGAGGGCAGGTTTGGGCGATGAGGAGGATTTTCAGTTTGAGTTTCCGTGAGTAGAAGGAATTGTAGTTTACCATCTTGCTTCACTATAATTCTGTGTAAATACAACTGGCACACGAATATTTTTAGGGTTTTTGTGACCAGTGAAGAATTTTCGGGAGTCTTTTCCTGTCCAATAAACTGCCCAGTTGTATCACAGTCAATGACGAGGTATAACTCAGGGTTTGTTGCAGTGAAACCTAAATGCCCCGTCACCAGTTCCCATGGATACGTATGTCTCTTCATCCACCTGCGGCGGATGACGATGTGCTAAAATAAACACATCTGTTCCAAGCGACAGAATGTGGCCTGTGGCACCTGCAGTACCTACATGTAGACAGAGAATGATGATCTTGGCGTCTGCTTCCTTCTGGCTGCTTGTTAGCTGATTAAGTTTGCCTTTGTTGGGTTTAACATCTCTAGTTAAGAATGATTTTTCTTTGGCCGGCGGAGAAATACTGTAGCGCCTTCCTGTCTTGGTGCAGCCAGACTGTCCTTGGTGTGTGTGGTGGTCAGGTACTGCCTCAGGGAGCCTCGTGTTGTGGTCCACTCTGCACGGGAACATTCCTCGTCACAGCTCTATCACCGTCCCTCCTCCAGTCTTTTTCAGGAATTTTGTGCCACTGTAGTTGTCAAACACAATTTGAATACAATCATAGTCTTCCCCTGTCCTCTCCGGCGACGTTATGAATATAGATGACAGATCCTTGCCGGTCCAGATATTGTTCTTTTGTAACGCATATTTTACCACAGTTATCATCACGTCAGTTGTGATGGAGTCAGCGAGTCCACGTTAAAGGATAGTTTCTTTGTTTGTGAGTTTTGAAAATAATTGAAAGAAAATGGAATTATCAAAGTATAAAAGAGGTAATACGATCATTTTAGTTGATATAGTCTTTAGTTCCCGTACAGTTTTGTCAGTATTGGTCTGGTTTTACACTTTGTCTAAGAAACAAGTCTCTTCCCAGCTTTGGTTGGGGTATATTAAAACCTTTTCAAACTATAAAATAACAGAAGCAATTTTATAAGACATATTAATCACGAAAAAAGACGATTTTTAGGGGAATTAAAAAAAATCGGGATATAATGGTAACTTAAAGTTGAAGTGTTGATGGTTCCTCCTAGAGCTGTGGTAGAGCTGAAGGTTCCTCCTAGAGCTGTGGTTGAGCTGAAGGTTCCTCCTAGATCTGTGGTAGAGCTGAAAGTTCCTCCTAGAGCTGTGGTAGAGCTGAAGGTTCCTTCTAGTGCTGTGGTAGAGCTGAAGGTTCCTCCTAGATCTGTGGTAGAGCTGAAGGTTCCTCCTAGAGCTGTGGTTGAGCTGAAGGTTCCTCCTAGATCTGTGGTAGAGCTGAAGGTTCCTTCTAGAGCTGTGGTAGAGCTGAAGGTTCCTCCTAGATCTGTGGTAGAGCTGAAAGTTCCTCCTAGAGCTGTGGTAGAGCTGAAGGTTCCTCCTAGAGCTGTGGTTGAGCTGAAGGTTCCTCCCAGATCTGTGGTAGAGCTGAAGGTTCCTTCTAGAGTGTGGTAGAGCTGAAGGTTCCTCCTAGATCTGTGGTAGAGCTGAAGGTTCCTCCTAGATCTGTGGTAGAGCTGAAGGTTCCTCCTAGAGCTGAAGGTTCCTCCTAGATCTGTGGTGAGCTGAAGGTTCCTAGAGCTGTGGTAGAGCTGAAGGTTCCTTCTAGAGCTTTCCTAGAAGAGCTGAAGGTTCCTTCTAGAGCTGTGGTAGAGTTCCTCCTAGAGCTGTGGTAGAGCTGAAGGTTCCTCCTAGATCTGTGGTAGAGCTGAAGGTTCCTTCTAGTGCTGTGGTAGAGCTGAAGGTTCCTCCTAGATCTGTGGTAGAGCTGAAGGTTCCTCCCAGAGCTGTGAGCTGAAGGTTCCTCCCAGATCTGTGAGCTGAAGGTTCCTTCTAGAGCTGTGGTAGAGCTGAAGGTTCCTTCTAGTGCTGTGGTAGAGCTGAAGATTCCTCCTAGAGCTGTGGTAGAGCTGAAGATTCCTCCTAGAGCTGTGGTAGAGCTGAAGGTTCCTTCTAGTGCTGTGGTAGAGCTGAAGGTTCCTCCTAGAGCTGTGGTAGAGCTGAAGATTCCTCCTAGAGCTGTGGTAGAGCTGAAGATTCCTCCTAGAGCTGTGGTAGAGCTGAAGATTCCTCCTAGAGCTGAAGGTTCCTCCTAGATCCGTGATAGCGCTGAAGGAACCTCGTAGAGTTGGCATTACGACAATCATTTACTGTGTCAACACAAATTTGCACTAACGAGAGGAGGAGGAGATGCCCAACCGAGAGTGTACTGTTAACCTGTTAATTAAAGCGAGTGTATTTAACTCTCTGGGGTAGATAGTTCTTTAAATATTGTACCTTTACTTCTTACTGAGATTTTTCGGAGACCGATGGGTGAGAGAGAGAGGTGTGGATAGGGAGTGAGCGAGAGAGATAACGAGTGAAAGAGAGAAAAGCTTGCGTATAAAGATAATTTAGTTCATTTGATTTATACATGTGAGAAAATCTTATTCGGGATGTTGTCCCGAAGCTAAAAAAAGAATTTGAATTTCCCTACACGCATTTTTCGATACAGTAATTATATAAAACGAAATACTTGACACGTTGGGAATGTCCACATAACATGTGTCTGACATTTCCAACATTGTAGAGTGAAATTTGTAAATTCTCGGCGATTGGGGATTTAATCACTCGTGGAAAAAATATAAACAAGGTAGTACTTTGCCATCCGTGAAATTACTCCACAATTGACTATATCAAGGTGTACTATAGCGCCTGCCACCTGCTGACCGTAAAAGGGAGCTTACATACGGCTAGGGGCAGGGGTAGACGGGGGAGACTGGGAGAGATTAGTGAGGTAGGAGAGATTGGAAAAGTAACGGATGCAACAGAGATTAGGAAGATTAGGGGAGGTGAGAAAAACGGGGTAGAAGATATTGGTAACGGGGAGAAACAGACAGGTAACGAAACAGGAGAGAAGTCAAGTAACAGTAGCACCATACGATAAGTATATACAACAGAAGCAATGTAAGATCCCGTATAGGAGAGTTCGCTGAACCCCCCCATTCAGGTATCCTTCTGGTATATAATTGTCTCATTTATATTCCTTATGGAGGCTGAGGAATGTTGTGTATAGGTCCCGGGAGTAGAAAGACGAACGAACAACAAAGCGACATTTTTTTTTAACGATCTCTCTCTCTCTCTCTGGGTCATACGCTGGGGAAGAGAAGAGGAGTGGAGCCGCCCGGTACTGCCTGGCCCGGGAGGAGGACAGTAGACCACTAACTTACGACTGACAGAAGCAGCCTCTTTGCTCTACATCTGAAAAGCTGCTGGTCGTATAGGGCAAGAGGAGCACATGTAGAGGGAGTCGGCACAAACTAGCGTCCTGAGAGTGAGGCATACAAGACGAGAGGGAGGTAGATGTTCGTAAGGTGGAGTAACTCACCTGTTGTATAGATGGTATGCAGGTGAGCAGTGGCTTACATCACCTGGGTTGAAATACGTGCTGGTGTGATTGGTTGTATTTCCTGTATATATTGACCATTAGAGCTGTTGTATAAGTAGGGATGGGAGGAGAGTAAACGATGGGTTGGTGGTGGATTGGTTGTTGGTTGTTGAGAAATGGGTAGTTGAAGTGGTGTATAGCTATTGTTCGAGTTTTGTTACCGATGGGCCGACAAGGATTAGCTCCAAGCTTTCTTTAGGATGAGGTTATTTTTTCCCTAATACTCCATACTTTATTTAATCTGTTTTTCTTGTTTTCGATATCGCAAATAAATATAGTTTTTCCTACTTTGAGTTATATAGTTTTTTATAGTTTTGTCATGGTTTATTTTCACTAATCTTCCTTGTTTAGTTATCAGTTGCTTAAGTTTCCTAACCTTTGTACAGTACCTAAAACAACTATCTGTGCATACACGTAAAATTTCGGAGCATATCGACCCCCACCTGCACAGATAGTTGTTTTAGCTACTGTACGTCATATTGTTGACAAATGTCGTCACACCCTTAACAAAAACAATCTTTCCATCCGTCTGTTTACCCATGGATGACAGCAGTTTCACACTCGCTTGTCTAGGGTATATTAAGTCTCTATTGCTTTTAAGATGGAGGGGTCAAGAGGGGATGAACTCAAACACGGAAAATATGGGATTAATTAAGTCTTTAGTTTTAAAACAATATGTCCAATTTGCCAGCCACAATTGCAATGAAGGGTCAAGGTTGTGTAGCTCCGGAGGGTAGAGGAAGGTATGTATTGATATTGTGGTGATAAGGTCAAAGGTGATTGTCAGTTGTGTTACGAAGAGAATGTCAGGTTCAGTCGATTAATTCCATTTCTCGTGTAGTTTCCCGTCTCTCTCTCTCTCATTGAAGGGGTTAATATATTGTACTATCTGGTTTAAGATATTGCACTCAAGGGGTTAAGTTATCGTACTTAATTAAGAGGTTACAATATGTTACTCACTGGGCTAATTCGTTTTACACAAGGGATTGACATCATTCTTAAGGAGTTGCATCCTCTAGACACGTTCACTTCCTTTCGCTGATCATCTATTATAATCTTCTTTTATCATTCTCTCTCGCTCTTAACATTTCGTTCACTATCATACCCTATTATAAACAGACACTCCATACGAACACACGATCACATAAACAAACCTTCATTTTCTGTGCTATTCTGACCCTCATGTGTACGGTTCATCCGAAACTATAAACCATTTAAAACAAAACGAAAACAAATATAAAATTGTTTTATGACGAAATAACATAATTGACGTAAAATAAACACATAATTTAACCCATCTTTATTAAATAACCAACAAGTTTAATATAAAATTATCTGGCGAAAAGTAAAAAAGACACGAAAGAAAATGGAAACAAATGCCTTAATTAGACAAGATTAGAAGTCTAAGAAAAAAGAGAAAACGACGTTTCTTTTACGGGGGAAACTTTTGAAATTGTTTTAATACTTTGAGTTGTATAATTGATGGCTGATTTATGCGGGACTTATTGGACGGGCCGGCACCAGGAGGGCCTCTTAGGAAGCAAGTTATAGCGGGTTGATTATTGAGGTGATTGTGTAAGATTGGTTATTGGAAGTGCTTCTGATAATCGCCTGTTAAAGGATGGTTATAGAGGTGATTATAGAAAGTGGGTTATTGGCGAGTCCATTTTATAATAGTCACTTAGACGTTAATTATCGATAAGTGAACTGTAAATTATGAGAAGCCGATAGTAATAACGATAACACTACTACTACTACTACTACTACTACTACTACTACTACTACTACTACTACTACTACTACTACTAATAATAATAATAATAATAATAATAATAATAATAATAATAATAATCTGTCTTATGATGCGTTTACGTGTCTCCATTACTCTGTCCATCCGTCCTTCCGCCTGTGTGTGTGTGTGTGTGTGTGTGTGTGTGTGTGTGTGTGTGTGTGTGTGTGTGTGTGTGTGTGTGTGTGTGTACTTTTCACTAACGCAGCCTTATGTGGAAAATAAAAGAGATTGCCTTAAAAAAATAATAATAGGTCGTTCGTCAGCCAGCACTGGTCAAGGATGAACAGGGAGAAAAAAGGACGCCTGAGAACTGCTAGTCGTCCCGTCCTAAACTATCGTACAACAATAAGTGGACTAAATAAACCGAATCACCTGAAGTATAGACACTTCGGTTCATTTCACCCGATGATTAACTACCTAATGCTGCCTGGGTGGATTAGTTTGCAGTGTTAGGTTATGTTACTAATATAAGTTGGGGTGTTGAATCTTGAAGTGATTCAAGAAGCCTAATTGTATACTGGGATTGTGTAACAATGATTAAAAGAACATTAACAAAAACAAGGAGAACAATAACGAGAAGACCAATAGCAACAACAACAATAACAAGAACAACTACAAGAAAAACAGTACAAATACACTGTACAATTGACAAACCCCGCAAAGAATACACCACAACGAACTATACATCAGGATATATTTCAATTAAGAAGGAAGTAATCCTTAATATATCACACAAGACAAAATAAATCACAACAAGAAAATAGCAACATAGTAATTGAAAGAAAATGTGGTGCAGTAAATAAGAAGAAAAACGGAATTACAGAGGAGGATGAGTTATTGACGAGGACAAAGAGGGGAAGTAAATCACAAGTGTTGAGATGGTGATTTCCTACAATAATATAAATTACTGTGTTTATATATAATGTCTCGTGGAATGGATTTAGATGGGTGGTAGAAAGTGGTTTGGGGATTATAATAAGAGGGAGAGATAGGGAAAAAAGTGAAAGAAAGGCAGAATTATGGTAGATAGAAAAGAGGGAAGGAGAGACAAATAAGAAAATTTAATCAGTTTATAAAGTCAACATATAGAAGAAAAAATTACTAAAGGTTAAAAAATGAGTCGCCACATATAACACAAGTCGGGTGTTTACACTACAGCGACACGTCCATTCTTCCATTAGCAGATATATATAATCATAGGCCAGAACACTATATATCTGCATTACCACAGTCATATGTTTGCCACCCAACACCCATAAGTCACACTGTACTTGCCATGAGTTACACTGCAATAAAGAGTGTGTACAGAGACAGTGGGTCCAGCGATCGCCTGCTATCCTAAAGGTCTCTGGTTCGATCCATGTCACCCTCAGTCCTCCAGTTGTATATAGGTACAGTGCTTAACTTTATAAGCTGGGGTAGGGAAGATGGTTGATTGCAGTGTCGGCCATGCTGTTTCCTTGTGTATCGAAGAGTTTGAGTACAGTGTGTTGGGTTGAGTTAGGTCCGGTTATGTTAGGTTAAGTCAGATTATGTTTGGATACTGTCAATTAAGTGATATTTCGTGTCATTGGATTCAGTTTCCTTTGCTTATGAGCAATTAGATCCACAGTTATTCTGCAATAGCCATAAGTTTTACATTAGAATAAGTTACGCTGCATCACTTATGATCATGAGTTGCCATGTAAAGATCACTAATCACACAGCAAGAGGCTATGTTACATTACAACAGCCACAAAGATAAATTGCATTAAGCACACGTTACACTTCAATGCCTTAAATCACGTTGCATGTTACACTAAAAATACTAACCTGTCACAACACCTACAGGTTACGCTACAATAACCTACAATCAATTCAAGTTGTCACAATAACCATACGTTTTGTAATAGACAACAAAGTTAACTGCAATAACCAAAGGTAACACTGCAGTAGCCTCATATTACATCGCAATAACCATAGATCATACTGCACGTTGCACTTCACTAAGCCCAACTGCAGGGACTAATATTTAGATTGTAATACCCAAATGATTTACTGCAATACCCACATTTGAGCTGACAAGAATCTATTTTTTTCTCAATAAGAAGCAAAAGAAAAATGAAGCTCAACCGCCCACCTCCACAGTGACTGTCCTCACCAGTGGAGGGAATCGCCGGGAATTAATCAGAATTTAGTGAAAATTTCCGAGAATTAAACGAGCTCCCGTGAGAACCAAGTCCTTTTCATTTTGTTCTTTTAATTTAACGACAAGATTTCAGCAGACAAAAGCTGACGGTTGCTTCTTAGTCTTTGTCTTCATTCTCAAAGATCCGTATAGGGGATTTTTTCTCTTAACTGAAGACGAGGAAACACAGTTGTAGTATAGTCTCAGTTCGATTTCGACACCATATTCGAGTACTATCCTTTTTGTTGTGGAAATAATACAAGCCAGTCAAACACCTTTGCGTATCCCCAGTCAAGTGAAAACAATAATCATGTGAATCAATGAAATTACCTCAGTTTTGACACTTGGATGCTGTTGAGGATGAGCGAATATCTTCGATGCATTCTCCATACTCCTGTTAGGTGCAGGGCAAGATAAAATAGTCTTTAAATTCATCCAGTGGCGTGTCCTCGGCGTCACGTTGGTGCTGGCGAGGAACAACGCGGGTGAGGGCCGATTACTTGCAGGCGGCGACGAGGTGTGGACGTTCAGGGTCAGGTGTTGCCAGACTTTACACCCTTTGATGGATCCACGAGACAAAGGGAGGGAGGGAGGGAGGTGTACGTGGGAGGAGGGAGGTGTGGGTGAGTGGAGAGGTGGTGGGGGAGGGAGGGAGGGATGGTCGTGGGAAACAAAGGGAGGGAAGGAGGCGTGTATCGGAGGGAGCTGGCTAGGCAAGGAGGTTGATTGGGAGCAATGGGGTGAGTGAGGGAGGGAGGGAGATAATATTGGGAGAGAAGGAGTTGGGGTAGGGAGGGAGGTGATGATGGGAGGGGGATATAAGGGGAAAAGCTGGTGATCGGAGGGAGAAAGTGAGGGAGGGAGGCTTGATTGAGAGGAGGATGGTGAGAGAGAGAGGAGGATGGTGAGAGAGAGAGGAGGATCGTGAGGGAGGGAGGTACGACTAGAAGGTGAGGCCATGAGCAAGAGAGAGGAAAGACGAGAGGAAGATTGGTGTATGGGGATAGAAGAGGAGACAAACAACGACGGACGAAGGAAGAGATGGAAAGGACACGATTATCAGAGAGTGCAATAGTAAAAAGAAGGTGAAAGATGGAGAAAAGGAAGGAGTGAGAGGGAGAGGGAAAGACAGATGAGAAGAAGGAATGAAAGAAGAAGAACAAAGAGGGAAGGAAAGATGAAGGAGGTGCAGAAAGAAAAAGGTAATTCTATTCAGGTGATAATATTTGCCAGACACTCAAGCTTTAAGCAATTATCTCCATTATCCAAAATATCCCCAAGGAGGTGTAGGCACGCGAGGCACTCATAACTCTTGTCTGATTTGTTAAAGACACTCAGCTTTTGTCTTGCCCCTTCAGGACAATCTCACTGTTGCTAACTCCTTCAAAACACTCCCATGTCTAGTCTAACTCACTCAAGACACTTATAACTCGTGTCTGATTCACTCAAGACACTTATTACTCGTGTCTGACTCCTTTAAGACAATCGCTGCCTGTGTCTTAACTCCCTCAAGACAATCCCAACTTCTTGCTCGACTCGCACAACATAATCCCAAGTCTTAACTGCACTCTCTGAAGGTAATCCCAGCCCTTAATGCTGCCTGGCTCCCTCAAGACAATTTCAACTCCTTCTAATCCTTCCAAGTCTTACCTGTCTCAAGATCTTATTAACAACATTTTCCTCCACGAGGCCAGAACAACTAAGAAATAAAAATGACTGGGCTAGATAATTAGGTTTCGCGTCTCAGGAGAAAGACACACACACACACACACACACAC
Source organism: Homarus americanus (assembly GCF_018991925.1). Classification (NCBI taxonomy): domain Eukaryota; kingdom Metazoa; phylum Arthropoda; class Malacostraca; order Decapoda; family Nephropidae; genus Homarus; species Homarus americanus. Next base: position 1,618,995 of record NW_024738608.1, read on the forward strand.
ACACACACACACACACACACACACACACACACACACACACACACACACACACAAGCAATTGTAGATGTGTATATAAGTTTGTTTGTTTTTTTAGTTAAAAGAATACATTGTTTATTTTCACCATCACTCTTTTTCTGTCATCACTATTCAATTCTCTTTTAGTGTGGATTATTTAACTTATTCACTTGTTATAATGAAATTGAAAAAAAAATCAGAAAGACACGGGAGAGTTTGTCAATAACATATTTAGGTTCAGCAGCTGTCACGGCCCCAAAGCAAGTAATGTTATGTTATATATCCCGTAAACTTGGTAGAATTCTCGGTGTCTCATAATACACAATATCTGGCAGAGTGTAAATCTTGTTTCAGTAATATTTGGTGGATTTCTGCCCCTGTTCTATAGACAGGTTCAGGAGCAGACTGGAAGCTAGTGGCATCACACGTAAGGTTAGGGTTCAAGATCACACACACACACACACACACACACGCACACACACACACACACACACACACACACACACACACACACCTGAACATATCTAGTCTGTTGAAGGATACGTGGTCTTCGATATTGATATAACACATGTGCAGCTGCCACAAACTATCAGCACACGCCTCGTTAATAATCCAGTTTCACGATACATGCATTCTTGTTACTGCAGCATAACATGTGTTCAACCCGGCCAGTAACAAGAGTGGCGACCTTGACTCGTGTAACAGTATGTGTCTTGTATTTAGTAGACATAAGAAACACTTTAATGTTGTATCTATGAATAAGACAGACAGCCACTCACCCGTGTCCCTCAGCACTGCCATACCTGTGATCACTTTAGGCCAGTTTCAGTTGTCATTCGTGGCCAGTCTCTTACACTACCCACACTCACTACTAATACTACACTAAAACTTTAAAAGAATGTGAATTGCCTTTAAAATGGTGGTTTATCTTAATGTCTCCCTCAATAGTTTGGATTGTGTATATTCTATTATATTTATACCAACAGTCACTCTCTTCACAACCAGTTTTAAATCATTTCTTGTATATGATATTTGCTTTTTAAAATTTTGTTCTCGCCCTGTGCGGTATGTAATAGGATATGTTCCGCCTTGGTTGTAAGTCGTTACAGCTGGCTTTGTGGAAGCTAGCCAGCAACACCCGGTGGACTCCTGACGAGGGTACTACTGTAAATGTACTCTATATATTCACTCTTATCCTTGACCTTGTATGCCACCTCACCAAGGTCACGAAGGTCACAGTCCGTCTGGGGTGTAGGGCAATCGATATGTCTGTCTGTTTGTGTACATTTGTTTTCAGTCTCAGTTGTGTAAAATCAAGAATTTTTTGTCTGTCTTTCACGAAAGTTATTTTAGATGCTGGTGTATCATAACTGATCCGCTGTGGTTAATTTAGGCAGTGTTATGGTCAGTCATTGCCAAATGACCCACAGCCGTAGTAATATGTCAGCGCTACATAACTTGTTTTTAATTTGTGTTTAGTAAATACCAATGGAGGCTATTTTTGAAACTGTCACGTCTTTGTTTAACTCAAGGTTTGTTTCAATCGTCACTGTACATAGTTGTCACCTACAGGCTCTGGTGATCCTGGGAGCTGACCACAGGGCCGTAGCCAGACACAGGTTATCTCTGCTGCTGCTTCCCGTACACCTGCGTTATCTACTCAACAAGTCCGCAGTCGATATGCATGTAAGTATTAATGCAGGGTGCCACACAGAAGAAGATTGTAGTATTCCTTGATATATTTATTAGATTTTTATTATATTATTTGTGTAAAAATTTTCTTCAAAGTGGGTACGGGTTGTTTCAGGTGGGTTGGAGCTGTCTTGGGTATGAATTCTCATAAACCCGACAAGTTACCACACCTAATAACTGTAAGGTTTATAAATATAGGCAATGTTTTATACCCTCATGGAAGTAAGAAACTGGCGTGAACTAATTTGAGTGAAACTTTTTCCACAACCTACTTACTTACAAGCAAATGTGTGTGCGTATCTGTGTGCGTGTGTGCATGTGCGTGTATATGTGAACCTACAGACATACTTCTATACATAAATTACAGGTAAAGTCAGTATAATGGGAGAAAAACTAACAGTGGCGAAATACATATACACAGACCCTGAGGGTAAATATGTACTCATACATACATATAAACACACACACACACACACACACACACACACACACACACACACACACACACACATATAGCAAAACACAAACAAACACAATAAAACAGACAAACCAGCACAGTACGGACCACCATCCATCCCCCTCACCTATACCTTTCATCTAACTCACTTCACTAAAGTCTCTTATATTTCGCGTCAGCATTATTATTTTTTCTATCATCACAAAAGCGCAAATTCGTCTCTAGAAACCGCCAATTCAGTCACTGCCCACCATTCGCCCCAAATATTAATAAAGCTCATTCATGCAATTTGGCGTCGGTGCTTTCGTGCTTGGGTATTATAATATGTTTGCGTGGTTCACACGTGAGTAAGTCCCTCAATCACCGGGCGGGTCTAGCTTGTCAACGCCGTTATAATTCACACACAGTCACGCACAATGCGGCTGTAACGCCTCACATCACCTGTATATTACAGTTGGTGTACACAGGGGTATAATTCACTGTAGCAGGATAGCGGTGATACACAGTAAGCGACCTCAAAGCGGGTGTAGGGTGTGGGCCCTGTAATTCACCTGGACGCAACAATTCCCGGTTCACCAAAACCCAGCAGCCAGCAGGAACGAGGCCAGGTGGACCCAGTGTTATATTTCTGGCTGGAACAGCGGGTCTCCCTGCCTGAGGAGGCGAACACAGCGTAAACATGGATGGGGGGGAGGGATATTGAAGGGTTGAAACCTACACTAGAATGGGATTTACGGGGAACATGGGCATTAAAACCTACCAAAGATATGAAAAACTCTGCTATAAGTTGGTGTGATCATTAGTTTGCAGCTCGTACAAGTGTCTATAAATCAGAGCGCAGGCTGTGATTATGCTGGTGCGGCCATTGCGGATGGATTTGCTGTTGATGGATACTAGCTGGGGGAGGGGCTGGCCAGTCTATCATGAAGTGGTGCCTCCAGATTCAATTTAGACATTGACTGGCACGTAATACAGATACAATTTTGTGTGGATAGTTGTGGCACCGAGGGGTGGTGAGAGTGCCACTCACCAGGATCGATCCTACATTCCAGACTTAACAGGTATCACCCCAACCAAACTCTGAACTTTTCCAACATGAAGTTTTTTCCATCGCTCGTAACAGGGCGTACATGAATGCAGTTGCCATATATCATGAATGCACCTGGCATTTCTGACTAAACTATTAGATCCAGATGTATAATTGAACGATGATAGGATGATATCAGCCCATTATGTCGTGTCGTTGGTTGCAGAGGCCAACAGTACCGCTGTCTACTCCACTGATATATGTATCAAGGTGGACCGCGGGTTTATGGCAGTCGTGCACACACTGTAACGACGCTTCAGACACCTGACTAACGGGATTTTCTAAATCCGTGACGACTGAAAGACATGAAAGGCGGGGTGAGTCGACAGCAGCGTTGCTTGTTGTTCGTGCAGCGGAACATTTGATTGATGGCCTCACATTTACTTTGTTGACACGGTACAAGAGCACCAGAAAGGCTATATTATATTTGTATTGATATTAATGAACTCACAGTTCCTTTGTTGTCACTCGTTACCTTCAGTAGGCGGCGGGAATGTCCTCATGTGTATATGTGAGTGTTGTGTTGAGTGAGAGACTGATTGTGATGACTCACTCAAATCTGAACGCGAGTGTGAATATTGGGTCAAAGTCAAACAAAACTTCTACATCAGTCTCATAATAGATATACAACATATACTATACTAACTCGTATTACTTTTACTTAACTCAGCGCTTGTCTCTGATGTATATATTATGTGTGATGTATATATTGTGTATGATGTATATATTGTGTCTGATGTATATATTGTGTGTGATGTATATATTGTGTATGATGTATATATTGTGTGTGATGTATATATTGTGTATGATGTATATATTGTGTGTGATGTATATATTGTGTGTGATGTATATATTGTGTGTGATGTATATATTGTGTGTGATGTATATATTGTGTGTGATGTATATATTGTGTGATGTATGTATTGTGTATGGTGTATATATTGTGTGTGATGTATATATTGTGTGTGATGTATATATTGTGTGTGATGTATATATTGGGTGTGATGTATATATTGTGTGTGATGTATATATTGTGTGTGATGTATATATTGTGTCTGATGTATATATTGTGTGTGATGTATATATTGTGTATGATGTATATATTGTGTCTGATGTATATATTGTGTGTGATGTATATATTGTGTGTGATGTATATATTGTGTGATGATGTATATATATTGTGTCTGATGTATATATTGTGTGTGATGTATATATGTGTATGATGTATATATTGTGTCTGATGTATATATTGTGTGTGATGTATATATTGTGTGTGATGTATATATTGTGTGTGATGTATATATTGTGTGTGATGTATATATTGGGTGTGATGTATATATTGTATATGATGTATTTATTGTGTGTGATGTATATATTGTGTGTGATGTATATATTGTGTGTGATGTATATATTGTGTGTGGTGTATATATTGTGTATGATGTATATATTGTGTGTGGTGTATATATTGTGTGTGGTGTATATATTGTGTGTGATGTATATATTGTGTGTGATGTATATATTGTGTGATGTATATATTGTGTGTGGTGTATATATTGTGTGTGGTGTATATATTGTGTATGATGTATATATTGTGTGTGGTGTATATATTGTGTGTGGTGTATATATTGTGTGTGATGTATATATTGTGTGTGGTGTATATATTGTGTGTGATGTATATATTGTGTGTGATGTATATATTGTGTGTGGTGTATATATTGTGTGTGGTGTATATATTGTGTGTGATGTATATATTGTGTGATGTATATATTGTGTGTGATGTATATATTGTGTGTGATGTATATATTGTGTGTGATGTATATATTGTGTGTGATGTATATGTTGTGTGTGATGTATATATTGTGTGTGATGTATATATTGTGTGATGTATATATTGTGTGTGATGTATATATTGTATATGATGTATTTATTGTGTGTGATGTATATATTGTGTGTGATGTATATATTGTGTGTGATGTATATATTGTGTGTGATGTATATATTGTATATGATGTATATATTGTGTGTGATGTATATATTGTGTATGATGTATATATTGTGTGTGATGTATATATTGTGTGTGATGTATATATTGTGTGTGATGTATATATTGTGTGTGATCTATATATTGTGTGTGATGTATATATTGTGTGTGATGTATATATTGTGTGTGATGTATATATTGTGTGATGTATGTATTGTGTATGGTGTATATATTGTGTGTGATGTATATATTGTGTGATGTATATATTGTGTGTGATGTATATATTGTGTGTGATGTATATATTGTGTGTGATGTTTATATTGTGTATGGTGAATATATTGTGTGTGATGTATATATTGTGTGATGTATGTATTGTGTATGGTGTATATATTGTGTGTGATGTATAATAAACAACCATCCTTACCCGACACACCTTGACCTTCTCCTCCATAAAGATAATAAACAACCATCCTTACCCGACACACCTTGACCTTCTCCTCCATAAAGATAATAAACAACCATCCTTACCCGACACACCTTGACCTTCTCCTCCATAAAGATAATAAACAACCATCCTTACCCGACACACCTTGACCTTCTCCCCCATAAAGATAATAAACAACCATCCTTACCCGACACACCTTGACCTTCTCCCCCATAAAGATAATAAACAACCATCCTTACCTGACACACCTTGACCTTCTCCCCCATAAAGATAATAAACAACCATCCTTACCTGACACACCTTGACCTTCTCCTCCATAAAGATAATAAACAACCATCCTTACCTGACACACCTTGACCTTCTCCTCCATAAAGATAATAAACAACCATCCTTACCTGACACACCCTTGACCTTCTCCCCCATAAAGATAATAAACAACCATCCTTACCTGACACACCTTGACCTTCTCCTCCATAAAGATAATAAACAACCATCCTTACCTGACACACCTTGACCTTCTCCTCCATAAAGATAATAAACAACCATCCTTACCCGACACACCTTGACCTTCTCCTGCTGGTATCTCAAGCCACTTAGTCTAGCATTAAATCCCACTTATGTTAAGGTTAATACTGTTCACGTAACGTCTCTCTATCTCCCCATATATTTTCTCTTAGTTCACGAATAATAAGTTTCTTCTTCTGTAGACTGTAGACTTCTTCTCACTGTACTTGTCTTAGTGTAAATACATAATTTTTAGGGAATTTTTTTTTCGTGTGTGTGTGTGTGTGTGTGTGTGTGTGTGTGTGTGTGTGTGTGTGTGTGTGTTTGTGTCATAAATTATATTGCTAGTTGTGTCTTTAGTTTGTTTTACTTGGTTAACTAGATTTCGTGAACTCTATCGAAAATGTACACAACTGATCATGTACTCTATCGAACATGTACTCTATTAATTATGTACTCTACCCACCATGTACCCTACCGACAATATAGAACCACAAATACATTAATTTATACTTACCTGCCTCTACAACAAAAATAAACTCGTATAAAACAAATGAAAAAAATAAATGAAATACAAATCCCCAAAATATATTATAGATTTTTATACGTACTTTTATCAGATTCCCCCAAAATACTAAAGAAAAGTATATATATATACCTGAAAGTAAGCAAAGTAACTAAGTATAAATTAATATCTCCAACCTGTACGAATAATTAAGAGCAACGAGAGATATTGAAGCTGTTCTTTTAACCTGTAATTTCTTATTCTCTTGATTACCTGAAACATCTCTCTGTCTCTATGCATCTCTCCCTATCTCTCTCACGTAAAAAAAATCCAGGTGAGGTGCATTGAGGAGTGATTTCCCTGTACGTTTATGGGTTGTTGTTCTTCTTCTTCTTGTTCATGTTGTTGTTGTTGTCCGTCTTCTTTTTCTTCTTGTTCTTCTTCTTTCTTGTTTCTCGTTCTTATTCTTCTCGTTCTTCTTCTTCTCGTTCTTCTTCTTCTCGTTCTTCTTCTTCTTCTTCTTCCTTGAGTTGTAGTAAATTGGTGTTCGATGTTGATAACTTTATGATTCCGTCTGTGTGTAAAAAAGTTCTTCGTTGTAGGAGTTGTGTAAAGAGTCCCAGAAGAGTAGAGAGGGGGGAGATGAGTGGAAACTGGGATGAATTATTCCTGATAGTTTTGCCATTCCTTCTGTTCCACTTTTTCCTCTTCCTCCTCCTGTTCTTGTTCTTCCCCCTCCCTTTCTTGTTCCTCTCCTTCTTCTTTCTCTTCCTATTTCTCTTCCTCCTTTTCTTTCTTTTCTTCCTGTTCCTTTTCTTCATTCTCCTCTTCCTCTTCTTCCTCCTCCTCCTTCTTCTCCTCCTCTTCCCCCTCCTCTTCCTCTTCCTCTGTAATGGATGACACACTTCAGGAGGTGACAAGGAAGAATACAGGAGCCCGGAGCTGACTTTACTACCTCAGTGCTTCCTCCTCCTCCTCCACTTCCTCTTCCTCCATATTTTCCTTCGTCTGCCTATTTCTTCTTCTTATCCTCCTTCTCTTCCTCATTTAACTATCTTTTTCTCTCTTTCATTTGCCTTCTTGTTTCCCTTTACTCTTCCCTTCTTCCTCTACTTTCTTCTACAACCTCTTCCTTCATTCCTCTTCTACTCCACACTCACCCCAACTATTACCACCTCTCCCTCCTCCTCCTCCTCCTCCTCCCCCTCCCCAATTCTTTTCTTCTCCACAACCTTTCGTCCTCCTCCTCCTCCTTCTCCTTCTCTCCTCCTCTACACCTCTCCTCTTCTTTCCCTCTACAACCACCTCCTCACCCCCTCCTACAACCACCTTCTTACCTTCCCCCCTCCTACAAGCACCTCCTTATCCATCCCCCTCTACAACCACCACCACCACCTTCTCCTCCTCCCCCTCCTCCTCCACCACCCATTCTTCCCCCGCCGCGAAGAGCCTATAAAAAGTTAACCCAATTTGCCGTTACACTCGTTTCTTGCTTGTCCCTCAGCGGCAGCAGATAATGGCCGCCGCCGCTGCACCCACACTAAGCTATGAAGCATAACGCCAACCTTATAAGAGTAACAGGCATGAGAGCTTACAGACCGCCTCTCACATAAACTTACAACGACATGAATTGCCCCTTGTCTCTCTTCTCTCAGTTTGTTTGCTTGCTCGTGTGGGTGGGGGGTGGATTTGTGGGTGTTTGTGTGGGGGTGAGTTGGTGGGTTTGTGTGTGTGTGTGTGTTGCATCGCCAGTAAGATGTCTCCTCGTGTTTGCTTGCGTGTGTGCATTGCAGCGCCAAGATTTTTTTTTCGGTGCTTGCTTGTGTGTGTTGCAGATCCTGAAAATTTGTCTCCTCGTGCTTATTTGTGCATGTTTGTTGCAGTGCCAAGAAGTTGTCCCTCCGTGTTTTCTTGTGTTGCAACGCCTACAGTTTCTCCCTTTGCTTGCTTGATGTTGCAGTTCTAAGAAGTCATGTTTTGTTTTGCTCGTCTGGGGGGATACACTCTGCCTGTGGTCTAAAATCGGAGCTATGTATATACCCCCCCGCAAAAATAAATAAATATATAATTATAATAATCAGAATCGAGAAAGGAGCATCTATACCTCATCAAGTCATTTGCCAAAGATACTTTTGTTTACAAGATAACAAAAGAATATATAACCTGAATTACCAACCTATAAACAACAGGTAATTGTTTAACATGTCAGCCGCAAACAACAGCAAATAAGTAATAAGCAACTAGCATGAAGTAAATTACATTCATTCTTAGCTTCAGTAATGTAATCAAGAATTTATTTTCCTTGTAAATGTTTTAAGATAGTCAGCAGTAGACACAGCTCCGACCACCGTGTTGGGCTGGGCTGGGCTGGGCTGGGCTGGGCTGGGTTGGGTTGGGTTGGTTTGGGTTGGTTTGGGTTGGTTGGGTTTTGGTTGGTTTGGGTTGAGTTGGGTTGGTTTGTAAATGCTGCCCGCTGAAAAAAGTTACATCGTGAGCCAGAGTCTGTATTGAATTGTGTTGTGTTATTGTCAGCAGTGTGTTGTGAGGAGGGTGTGAGAGACAAAAGCCAGGGAGAGAAAAATATGAAAGAAAGGTAGAGAAAGGATTAGACAGGAAGACAGGAATGAAAGAAAAATAGAGAAAAGGCAAAGTTAATGGGTCTAGAAATAAAAGAAGAGAGGAGGAGGAAAAGGGTGAGAGATAGAGAAAAACAGAGAGAGAGAGAAAGAAAGACAAAGAAAACAGGAAGACGAAAAGACAGAGAGACAGACAGACAAAGACAGAAACAGCATTGCACTACGAAAACGCAAAAATTTTAACTCCAAACATACAAAGTGAGCGATGATCTACCACAACAATAGGTATCATGTTTACACACACACACACACACACACACACACACACACACACACACGTTCCCGGAGGTCTTCAGATGACACCACCTCCTGTTTCAAGAACCATAAATATTCGCCGTCTCTTGCTCCCCTGTGTAGAATCGTCCCATCAAAGCAGAAGAAAAAATTGAATTGGAGTGAGTGAGTGAGTGAGGAGGGAGTGAATGAGTGTAACACGTAATTAAGACAACAACAACAACAACAATGACGGAATTTATAAGTTGGGGGAGTAAAAGTACCTGACGCTGCAATGCTCTAGTGGAAGTCCTCTAAGATCCATGATCGGTCAGAGCTTAGAGGTGCAAAATACAACAACACAGTAACAACACTTAGCGAGGCATTCTACTTAACTAAACTACAGAATATATTTCTGTTGATGATAAAGAGGCGAGAAACAACACAATGTACTGTCTATTACTCCTGTAGTATACACAATACAGCGATAGGACTCGACCTGAAAAAATCTGTAGTACCTGGACAAACCCAGAATACAATACCACGCTTGTTAACAATTAAAACAGCACACCAACACTTTCTGACCTGGTCTGTGTGTACGACAGAAACACACACAAAAAAGGACAGTATTTCACAACGGAATCTAGTGGGGTGGTGGCCAGCCTCCGGCCACAACCTCTATGACGCAGACAACACACAGCACATAGCAGGGAGTAGTGGTGACAGCCTCTGCCACACAGTAGTGGTGACAGCCTCTGCCACACAATAGTGGTGACAGCCTCTGCCACACAATAGTGGTGACAGACTCTGCCACACAGTAGTGGTGACAGCCTCTGCCACACAATAGTGGTGACAGACTCTGCCACACAATAGTGGTGACAGACTCTGCCACACAGTAGTGGTGACAGCCTCTGCCAACACTGACAGCCTCTGCCACACAGTAGTGGTGACAGCCTCTGTCACACAGTAGTGGTGACAGACTCTGCCACACAGTAGTGGTGACAGCCTCTGCGCCACAGTAGTGGTGACAGCCTCTGCCACACAGTAGTGGTGACAGCCTCTGTCAAACAATAGTGGTGACACAGCGTCTACCACACAGTAGTGGTGACAGCCTTTGCCACACAGTACACAGTGGTGACAGCCTCTGCCACACAGTAGTGGTGACACAGCCTCTGCCACACAGTACACAGTGGTGACACAGCACTCAGCTACACAGCACACAGTGGTGACACAGCCTCAGCCACAGCACACAGTGGTGACACAGCCTCTGCCACACACAGTGGTGACACAGCCTCTACCACAGGTACACAGTGGTAACAGCCTCTGCCACACAGTACACAGTGGTGACACAGCCCCTGCCACACACAGTGGTGACACAGCCTCTGCCACACATAGTGGTGACACAGCCTCTACCAACCGCAGTGGTGACACCTGCCCACACAGTACACAGTGGTGACAGCCTGTGCCACACACAGTAGTGACACTGGCCCTACACGGTGCAGTGGTGACACAGCCTCTGCCACACAGCACACAGTGGTGCACAGCCCTGCCACACAGCACACAGTGGTGACACAGCCTCACCCACACACACACAGCACACAGTGGTGACACAGCCTCTGCCACACAGCACACAGTGGTGACACAGCCTCCACACATCACACAGTGGTGACACAGCCTCTGCCACACAGTACACAGTGGTGACACAGCCTCAGCTACACAGCACACAGTGGTGACACAGCCTCTCACACAGTAGTGGTGCAGCTCACCACGGTACACAGTGGTGACCACAGCCTCTGCCACACAGCACACAGTGGTGACACAGCCTCTGCACTGCACACAGTGGTGACACAGCCTCTGCCACACAGGCACACAGTGGTGACACACACAGCACACAGCACACAGTGGTGACACAGCCTCTACTACACACACACAGTGGTGACACAGCCTCACCACACAGCACACAGTGGTGACACAGCCTCTGCCACACCACAGCCTCACCACGGTACACAGTGGTGACACAGCCTCTGCCACACAGCACACAGTGGTGACACAGCCTCTGCCACACAGTAGTGGTGACACAGCCTCTGCCACACAGCACACAATGGTGACACAGCCTCAGCTACACAGCACACAGTGGTGACACAGCCTCTGCCACACATCACACAGTGGTGACACAGCCTCTACCACACGGTACACAGTGGTGACACAGCCTCAGCCACAGCACACAGTGGTGACACAGCCTCTGCCACACATCACACAGTGGTGACAGCCTCTGCACACAGCACACAGTGGTGACACAGCCTCTGCCACAGTACACAGTGGTGACACAGCCTCAGCTACACAGCACAGTGGTGACACACAGCCTCTACACAGTGGTGACACAGCCTCTGCCACACAGCACACAGTGGTAACAGCCTCTGCCACACAGTACACAGTGTGACACAGCCTCAGCTACACAGCACACAGTGGTGACACAGCCTCTGCCACACAGTACACAGTGGTAACAGCCTCACCACACAGCACACAGTGGTGACTGGACAGTAGTGGTGAGACAGCCTCTACCACACGGTACACAGTGGTAACAGCCTCTGCCACAGTACACAGTGGTGACACAGCCTCACCACACAGTACACAGTGGTGACACAGCCTCTGCCACACATTAGTGGTGACACAGCCTCTACCACACGGTACGCAGTGGTGACACAGCCCTGCCACACAGCACACAGTGGTGACACACACACAGCACACAGTGGTGACACAGCCTCTGCCACACAGCACAGTGGTGACTGGCCTCACCACACAGCACACAGTGGTGACACAGCCTGCCACACATCACACAGTGACACAGCCTCTGCCACACAGCACACAGTCAGCCTCACCCCACACAGCACACAGTGGTGAACACAGCACACAGTGGTGACACAGCCTCTGCCACACAGCACACAGTGGTGACACAGCCTCTGCCACACAGCACACAGTGGTGACACAGCCTCTGCCACACACCACAAAAACACACGTCTTGCCAGCAGGACCAATAATTCAGCGCCCCACTACTGCTTTGCCTCAACAAACGCACACAAAACACAGTCATTGTGTTTGCTCGACAAATTGAAACTGAATTCTATGATCACCGCTGTCGACAGTGCTGGGGGCTGTTACCTGCTGCTGTCTCTCTCTCTCTCTCTCTCTTTTGGCATTTTTATATATTATTGTTTTAATTAATTCGAAAACTTACAATTAGTTATAGTAATTCTCGAATTTGTGTATTTACAATCATTACTCTTCACCCTTCTGTCTTAAGACGAGTTCAGTCAAGGTCAAGGGTCAAGGTCAAAGGTTCTAAAACGTGGAGTTAATTTTCGGAGTAGATTCCCACCTTCGCTCTCAGCCCTACACCCTATCTTTACTGTCTCTAAGGTACTGTCTTAAGGCGGCTTCTTGATTACCTGGTTAGGTCTTACCAGTAATGTTTTTTAGTAGAGTCTTGTCTATACGTTGATCTGTCTGTATGTGTGTTGGTAACTAGATTATCTCTGGAATGGTTATGATTACAGCGCGGAAATTTCACACTTCAATTCAAGTCTGAAATTTGGGCGACTTTTTTTTTCTCGGTCGGATTCATCAAAGGTCACAATCAAGGTCATGTTGGAGATTGATTGATTTTTTTTCTTTTACCTTTAACCTTACGAGTGACTCTTCATATTTCTCTGGTTACGTGGCTGTTGGTCGTTGTTCTCATTATCGACTCATCTGGACTGAGGTTTCAAAGTATTAAATTGGCACTCAACTCAACGCCGCGGTCAGAAGGTTAACATCAAGATCACCAAAACACACACACACACACACACACACACACACACACACACACACACACACACACAAACTTATACTTGACCAATGGAATGAGGGAATGAAACAGTGAAGAGAATAGGCGCTTTTATCTCCCAAGCGGGTTGAGTTGTTGAGTTGAAATTTTGAGAATAAGTTTTTAGATAAGGCTCGAAGAACAGACTGGAGGACGTGAACAGTGAAGCCTTTTGGTAGGGGATAGGGAGAGGCAACAGAGAGGAGGGAGAGGCAACAGAGAGGAGGGAGAGGCAACGAGAGGAGGGAGGAACGGAGAGGGGGGGGCAAGGAAGAGGGGAGGCAAGAGGCAACGGAGAGGGGAGAGGCAACGATAGGGAGGGAGAGGCAAAGAGGGAGGGGCAAGGGGAGGAGGAAGAGGCAACGGAGAGGAGGAGAGGCAACGGAGAGGAGGGAGAGGCAACAGAGGGGCAACAGGGAGAGGAGGGAGGACTACAGGGAGAGGGAGGGAAGGGCAACAGGGAAAGGCAGGAGAGGGGAGGGGCAACAGGGAGAGGGAGGTGAAGGGCAACAGGGGGAGGGAGGGTAAGGGCAACAGGGAGAGGAGGGAAGGGCAACAGGGAGAGGAGAGAGTGGCAACAGGGAGAGGGAGGGGAGAGGCAACGGAGAAAGGGGGAGAGGCAACAGGGAGAGGATGGAGAAGTAACAGGAAGAAAATGGAGAACAACAGGAAGGAGAAACAACAGGAAGAAGAGGGAGAAACAACAGGAAGAAGAGGGAGAAACAACAGGGAACGGTAGAAAAAGCAACACGAACAAACATAATGACTCGGTTTAATACAATAAAATAATTCTGTCTAGTGAGCCAATACGGAGACATTTTATCTGTTAACTAAATAATACACGTTGTTGATATGTGTACGTGTGTGTTGTGTGTATGTGTACGTATGTGTGTGTGGTGTGTATGTGTACGTATGTGTGTGTGTGTTATATCTTTAACCTTGTTGTCTTGGCCTCCTCCTCCTCCTCCTTTTTCTCCTTCTCTCTTGTCGCTTTCCACACACTCCTCTTGCATCATGTCCTTATTACCGTCTCCTTCTTGGGTGTTTCTCTGCCCTCTCATCCACCTCCCAGCACAAAAGTGGAAGAGAGGAAAATAAAGATAAAAAGGAGAGATTCTTTCGGGTTATCCCACGAAGCATCGCCACTAACCTGCTATTTTTGGTCCTGATTGGTTTAAAGGCCACGGGTTCAGAAGTCATTGTACGGCGTTGAAAATAATTCTCTTCAAACTTTCATATTCGATTCAAGGTTTTAACTAATAAACTTTGGTGCTACTATAGTCTGCCGTCAACATATGTATCCTCAGTATAATCTGACCTAACCTAACGTAACCTAACCTAACCTAACCTAACCTAACCTAACCTAACCTAACCTAACCTAACCTAACCTAACCTAACCTAACCTAACCTAAATACCCTGTACTAGCACCTAAACTTTTCTCATGAAGGAGTAGTGTTCTTAGAGGCTTTGGTATATTGCCAGTATAGGTCAGAGGTCACAGGGATGAGGGAAATTCACCACCACGTCGTTCTAAACTAATGCTTTTAACTTTACACAATTGAGACCAGGTTTCCGATGAGAGAAACTAGGATGAATATTTATCTAGGAGCTTTTGTTTTCGCCTCGAGGTCAGTTATGGTCTGAAGGTCAGGTCATTCATCCACCCTTAAGGTCTCAGGGTCAAAGGTCATTCGTCCACCCTTAAGGTCTCAGGGTCAAAGGTCATTCACCCAGTCTTAAGGTTTCAGAATCAAAGGTCATTCGTCCAACCTTACAGTCTCAGGGTCAAAGGTCATTCATCCAGCCTTAAGGTCTCAGGATCAAAGGGTCAAAGGTCATTCGTTCACCCTTAAGCAGTTTCATTATAATTTCTACTCTGCAAATCAAAGAAATCGCATAATCTGTCTGACTGTTTGTTTGTTTGTTTGTTTGTTTGTTTTAAATGTCTTTGTTTACTTCTATGTTGACTTGCTTTTTAAGACTAGCGTAAAGAGCCAGGAACTAATTATAAGAAAAACTTACCTGTAATCGGACTCTTAATCGATTAAAAAAATGACATTCTTATTAGCAATGGGTCAAAGTTCACCACAAATACTCGATTATTCAGAGACCTTTACGAAATTATCACACTGATGTAATTACTGTGTTCCAATGGCCGCCTTTCTATAGTAACCACCTTATTCCAGGAGGGAGGGGGGGGCAACAGGGAGAGGAGGGAACTAGGGTGTGTTGGTAGTGGCGACGTTGATAAAAAACTGCAAACCAGAAGAATTTTTCAGGGGTAAAGACGGCATAATTAATAAGGACGGAAGGAGACATTTTTTTTTAGAAGATGCTTAACTGAAACTACAAGGATTAAGGATTTTTTTTTAGCGTCTGGCTTAAGGAAATTAGAATTGACAACAACTAGATCTGGCAAGGGTTGGATGGTAGTTTATATTTGGTAACACGCGGTATGGTGAAATCAGAGAGCACAGTGATGACTAAAGTATTAAGAAAGATACAGGAAAGTGATGTAATACCGTAGGACTGTAAGAAAACTGTAACAGGAATACGGTTATATAATCCTGTAGCTTTTAGTGTCAGGTAGACTGTAGATTCTTCGTGTGGCTGTTAGTTTCCTCACTCCAAAGTCATCTGAACCAGTTATCGTCATCCCATTGATTGACTTTCTTCAGCTGGAAATACACTTAACCTACTAACAGATGCTTCCTCTCGGCGTTGGTTTGTTATTATGCAGCACTAGTATTACTCTTTCCTGGCGGAGGAGAAGGTAATCGTACAGTCATCATAGTCGTTATACAACATGTCACAAGCATTGAAAGAGAGGATGAGACAGAGACAGATAATAAGGACTAAGAGAAAGTAGTAGAGAAGGTGATAAAGTGATTGAAATTGTAGAAGGAGAGAGAGAGAGAGAGAGATAGAAAAGGGGGCAGGAAAGTAAAGAGAGAGAAAGCAAAAGCATATAGAGAACGACTGGAAGATAAAGAGAGAGAGAGATGGTGATTGAAAAGGGGCAGGAAAGTAAAGAGAGAGAAAGTAGAAGCAGATAGAGAACGACTGAAAGACAGAAAGAGTTAGAGAAAGGAAGGAGGGGGAACACTACACGTTGTTAGTGAGGGACAAACAGCCACAGGTGAAATAGATGAGAGAAAATACGCAAATATACAAACTGCGATGTTGAAAGAGAGAGACGGGAGGGAGAGTGAGAGTTGACCTGTTAAAGTTATCCCGTTGAGGTTTTAAAGATCCGCCTTGACCAATTCATACATATACAACGTACACCTTGGGTTTGTATTATTAAGTTACTTTACACGGACTTATTCACACATTGTACTTGTATAACTGTACTTGAAGGACTTACACCTTGAGCTTGTGTTACAGTACAGGCAGTAGCACAGTACACCTTTAATTTGCTGTACTTTACCTGCCGGCCACCATAAATAATAGCTACTCAACTAGGAGAGGAAACCTGTGGCTTATTTAGAGCATCTGCTGCTCCTAGTGAAAATTAGTACTGTTTTTAGTAAGGGTGCGGTGGCCTAGTAGATATAACGCTCACCTCGAGTCCTATGGATTGCTTTGTTCACGGCCGAAGCATCCCCAGTCCACCCAGCTGTGAATGAGTACCTGAGTTAAGATGATCAAATGCAGCGCCTTTAAAATCCTGAACAAGATGATGGATCCCATTAAGCCTGGCCACTTCTTCGTGCTGTTTAATGATACACAACCAGGATGTCGGAGAGTGATAGACCTGTGGAAGAGCCTAACTAATGAAGCTGTAGAAGTGAGGGTAGTGTGGATACAGGTCACTGAATATTAAGCCTTCAGTGCACACGGTGGTAGAATGGCTAATGTCTCCATGAGAACTGATTGGTTACTTCTTCTACAAAACGCCGTACGAGTTTACAGTTGACACATGTATAAGTTATTTAATGGATAAACAACTAACTTATTTTCCTGGGTTTTATTTAATAATCATTTCGCAGTTTAGACCAAAATATTTGTTATATTTTACCCCCCTCCCCCCCCTCCCCCCGCCCCTAAAAATAAAAAATAAAATACTGTATTGTGAGAAATTTAATCTATATATTTACAGTACATTATAACCTAACACATCTATAGGTAGTGTTGTAAAGTAATGAAGGATAAAATTACAGACTAAACTATAATGAAGTCATTCCAAAGACCCAGGAGAGAGATGTATCATTTGGTACTTATAAGGGAAAGGAATTATCCACTCTGTACCACCTTTACTTGTCCCTGGTCAACCATTACACACTCACCCACCGCCAATATACATAATCCCACGTCCAAGAATGTAAATGAGTCGTAGTTTTTTTTTTTTTTTACCATATTTACAAAACCAAAGGAGCGACCTGTACAAGTATGGAGACGTTTTATATGCGTGTGGTGTAATTTTTAGCCGTGGTTGGAGACTCCAGGTGTTGGTTAGGCTACCCAGCAACACCCGGGCGTAGTAAACATCTGACAGATATGGTAACGTGGTAAGAGGAGGAATTAAGTAGAAGTGTAAGATAAGGAAGGAAAACACCAGGAAGATTAAGTAAGAGTTTGTGCCTTGTCCTCTGATTTTTCAATACATTCATGGGTGGGTTTTTTTTACTCGGTACTGTAACTAATCATACAATCTGATAATCACTTTTTAGATGATAGAATTTCCACTCGCCACTGTCTTATTGTTTCTGTTACCGTGTTTATATTATTCAGTTGATTGAAACTCACGATAAACATAAAATAACGATATATAAGTTTGAAGTTTTGAGACAATCGTATATATTTTTATAAGAATCTAAACATGAAATTCACTCTTATTATTATTATTATTATTATTATTATTATTATTATTATTATTATTATTATTATTATTATTATTATTATTATTATTATTATTATTATTTGTGAAAGAAGTCATGAAGAAATATAAACTTGTAAACACTTAGTAATATGTCAACTCGGGTCTTGGTAATAATCAGTCGTGTTATTAATTATTCTGAAGTACAGTACCTGGGAACCTGCTCTCTTGTCATACCTTGACCTGCTCCTATCCTGCTCTGTCCTGTTTGAATATTTATTAACCCTGGAACCTTCACCTTACCTGGATATTCACCTTTCCTTTGTTCAAGACTAAAAAAATAAATAACTAAAAAAATCGACCTGTCTTGTATATATATATATATATATATATATATATATATATATATATATATATATATATATATATATATATATATATATATATATATATATATATATATATATATATATATATATATATATAAAGAGACGTAACGTGTGTTTATAGGTGTGGTCTCTTAGTGTGTATAAAGTGCCCCCAAATGGCAGTGTATAAAAGATCTGTACAGCTCAGTGGCCGTTTCTTTGTCACTGTATTCAATGGAGCTTTTGATGAATCGTAAAATGTGTTTAAGTTTTATTTTGTACGGCGGCTGTCACTTGTTGCCTTGTTTTCCGAGGCTTTTATGAGGTTTCACCTCCAGGTTCCTTTCCACGTCCATAAAGGTTCTGGAAACATTGTTAACCACTTATAGTGAATTGTTGTCCCTCATTGGTAGTCTTGCGCTGTGCACTGGCAATAAGATTTGCCATGTAACTGCTTTACTGTAGATAGATAGATAGATAGATAGATAGATAGATAGATAGATAGATAGATAGATGAAATAGAACTGCTAGCCTTTTGACTTTTTGAATAATTTGTTTTATATTATTTTAGGTAGATGTAATTTTTCCCATACTCTTTCTCCGGAGATCTTTGTATTATCCATATATTTGTTGTTGTTGTTTGAATATCATTGACGTTGATCACAAACACGGGAGGGTCTAGGATGGCTCCCTGGGGAATTACACTCATAAACCTTTTCATCCTTGAGTCTCGTACTACAGCCATATTCATCCCATTTCAGTACTTCACCAATTATGACTGAGCTTGAAGTATTTAAGATTAATATTGCACGTGGAAGTCTGTCGAATATTTTAGCAAATTCAAGTCTAAAGCATAAACTACAAAATTTGTTTCCTGTATTCATAGTTTCAAAGATTGTGAGCAAGTCTGATAAGTTACGAATGATTTTCATGGGTTGGTTCATCCTACACGGTGATCTGATTTGATTGTGAGCTCTGAAATGATAGGTAATATTACTCTTTAGTGTTATCTGGTAGTATATATAGGCACTGGAGGGTCGGTATTTATGCGTTTCACTCTTACTTCCCATCTTGTATATCGGGATGTTTCTCGCCGATTTCCTCTCCCAGGTGATAATTCTTGATGCAAGGATTTTTTCTAAAGCGTAGTTTTAGTAGTTTTACGAGGAAGCGTGTCTTAATAGCAAACTCCTCCCTCCTTTATCATTAAAAAAAAATATTTATGTATAAAAAATAGTCATTCACCTGAACATCCACAACACGTAGTCCTTCACTAATACATCGATAACCTTTAAAAGGTTTTGCCCTAAATTCTTGGTCATCCGATTCTTTTATTAGAGAAAAAAAAAACAGTTGAGGTTTCTTGAGAATCCCGTTGAGGGGGTCATAAGAGTCCTCCTCAAACATATTTTCTTCACCATCATAAAAATATCATCTTAGAACGTAATGATCGCGGGTTGGCTTAATTTTACCCTCCAAAATAACCCTCGTTTAACATTCTTTCTTCTGATGTCAACACTAAATCTCACGTCTTATGAGAAATGACTCCCGTGTTGGATGAAGATAACTCGTCTTATTTTTCAGTTTTATTCTGAGTCGTGAAGTGAGAAAGCATGTAGATGATGTTGTAGTCCGTCAACCGCTTCAGGCTTGATACTCCTTGAACAATGTCGTCCTCTGTTTCAATTTGCAGAGAGTAATGCAAGCAGATTTGCCTCAGGCTCACAACATCAGTAAAGTTCATCTCGACCACCAAGTTAACAATTTTCTTAACATACGGTGTGGCATTGTGGGGCTGGACTACTGATGGTTCCTTATTAGCCGTGAGTCACAAGCGTGAACACTCAGCAGACTCCAGGAGGAAACCAGACGACTTGGAAGTCTTGTCTTACATTAGAATGTTGAAAATAAGTAGCACAGAGAAAAACAAATGCAAAACTCCTAAGATTGACGAGAACAACAAGAGAAATACTGAAAATATATAAAATACGAAAAAAAATGAGAATTCGGTAATATAATAATAGGGGATAATTATCAAGCTATTAATGGGTAAAACTGAGGCTCGGTAAGTAGGCCAGAGGAAGACACAGACGAGGGTGAATAAAGAGGGGGAAAAAGACCGAGTTTCAAGATTAATACAAATGCTTAGAGAATTGATAAAAACATCCATTAGAGCAGAAAGCCAAGGTCGCCAACCCTCAGACAAGATGATTGACACAGTTATATAGTTAATTAATGACCTTACCTGTGTTACTGAAACCTCCCTCCCGGTGCTGTCTGCTGTAGTTCTGTCAATTACTTAAAATGAATTAAATTTAGTCCTCCTTCAGTAATTCAGGTTTGTTAGTAATACATGATACATATGTTTTAACTGAAGAGGTGGATACATTTAATACATATTGCTTAGTTTGGACTTGTATAACTTGAGCTTGTATTGAGCTAAGTTCTGTGGGTTATGTAAGCTGAATAACTTGGTTATACAGTCAGTCGAATATTCAGTAATACACTCAGTCCCACACTATCATACACACAGTCTTATACTCCGTCACACACACGGATTCATACACCCGCTGCTACACAAAATCATACAACCGCTTTTATAAACAGTCATACATCCGGTCATACACAGTCATACACCCAGTCACATAGTCATGTACAATCATACAAGGTACACAGATCAGCGTGCAGGGCAGATCACGACTGCTGCTGAGTTGAGAAGATTTGAATACAATAATTCAGAGTGACCCCGCGGGAGGCTGATTCAATATTCAGGCGGCGGTGTTCACGTCTCTCTGTCCACACCCGAGCTGGCAACACTGTAGGCACCCTATAACAACACTGCAAACGGCAGGACAACACTGAAGGTTATCTGGCAATACTGTATGTGTATAGGCTCCCTCGGCAACACTGAAGGTGATCTTTCCACACCCGAGCTGGTAACTTAGTACGGGCTCTAGGGCAACACTGCGGGCGCTCTTGCAACACTGCAGGTGTTCTGGAAATACTTGGGGGCATGCTGGTAACACTGCAGGTGCCGTATGGCAGCACTGTAAACCTTCTGGCAACAATGCAGACGCTCTGGCAACGCTGTAGATCCTCTGGTAACACTGCAGGCTTTATGGCAACACTGGTCAGGAGTTCTCAGTGTCGCCAGGGAACCTACAGGGTTAACAGAGCACCTTCAGTGTTACCCTAGAGCAGGGGTTCTCAACCAGGGGGGAATTCCCCCCAGGGGGGGAATTCAGGTTTTCAGGGGGGGGGGAAACTGATTCGGGAGCAAGAGATATGTTCGATGAGAAATCAATCACAGAATTTTGGCCCTTGATGTGCGATTCCTACCCAAAAGTGGCAGAAAGAGCTATCCGTGCATTGCTTCCGTTTGTGTCGACATATCTTTGTGAGTCAGGCTTTTCAACTCTGTTGCAAATTAAAACGAAGCAACGTAGTAGATTAGAGGTAGAAAATGACCTGCGTTGTGCCCTTTCAAGCACTCCTCCGCGTATCCCAGAATTGGCGAAGAAAAAACAATCACAGGTTTCTCATTGACTGTAATCTTCATCTGAATAAAATTAATTACAAATTTACAATATCCTGGTATTCTATTGAACTTTTTGTTTATTGCATTATGCTTCAGTTTGGTCTGTTAAGTAATTCATTATAAAAAAAAAAACTATTTTACTTTTATTCAAGTTTTATAAATCCATCAACATTTTCAATTGGCATTTAATTTGTAAAACTCCACTATAAAAATAATCCATGTAAAATTGTAAATGTATATGTACTAATATGGAAAAAATAAAGGATTTTCAGTATTATATGCATATTATTTGGAATGCACTTTTTGAGGCAGACAATCTTGGAGAGGAGGGGGGAATGACATTCTGACATATGGTGAAAGGGGTGCATGGGGCAAACAAGGTTGAGAACCACTGCCCTAGAGCCTACAACGTTATTTCCAGGGTAACACTGCAGGCGTTCTGACAACACTGCAGGTACTCTGAAAATATCACAGCAAGACCAGCCGTGTTACGTAAAGATTTCAGTGTGAGAAAATGTGAGATATTACTCTGGCAAAATTGCCCTTCCTACAGCTGATGCTTAATCTCGGAGGCACGAATGTTGCCATAAGATTTTGTCACCAGTGTGTTGCGTCTCGGCGTTGATGTGTTAAGTCAGTCCAGGTGCACTGCGTCGTTGTGTTGAGTCAGTCCAGGTGCTCTGCGTTTCTGCGTCGTTGTGTTGAGTCAGTCCAGGTGCTCTGCGTTTCTGTGTCGTTATGTTGAGTCAGTCCAGGTGCACTGCGTTTCTGCGTCGTTGTGTTGAGTCAGTCCAGGTGCTCTGCGTTTCTGCGTCGTTATGTTGAGTCAGTCCAGGTGCTCTGCGTCGTTATGTTGAGTCAGTTCAGGTGCTCTGCGTCGTTGTGTTGAGTCAGCCCAGGTTCTCTACGTCTTTGCGTCGAGTCAGTCCAGGTGTTCTGCGTAATTTTTTAAACATTTATTTTACTGTAATTCAGGAACATCCTTCTTTTTCCGGTCCATAAACAACTGTATATCATCTCACAGTACAGTACACAGGAGTGTCTCAGTCCAGGTCCCCGACTGAGCCACCGAACCTAATGTGATTTGACAGTCGACGGTGTGTCTTGCTGTCCTCCTCCAGAAGACTACCTACTGATGAAACCTCTTGCTCGAGTAATATTCTCATTTTAACAATTCATCCATAAAATTATTCATCTTCACTCTTCAGGGTTTTACATCTTGGCGTTTCTTGGTGCAAAATACAGTGGAAATTACAAAGGTGATTGTTCGAGGTTACAGCAATATTTCCTTAATTTCTGCACCGGCTGTGGCCAGACTCCCAGCTCGTGGTCAGTCTACACGTCATCTGTCCTTATCATCCACTAGACTGTTTGAAGTTATCATCAGCTGTTGTTGTGCCTTTCATCACAACCAGTTCTACAATCTCCTCTGTTATATACATATTCTCTTCGGTACTAAGAATCAAGACTGCACGGTTTGTCAGGTCAGTTACAGCTGTACTTTCGTTAATTACAGCTTAAAATTCAGCAAAGGACTTTAACTTGGACCTAGAGTAAACGGTTCAGGTCCTCAGATAAATTACCGATTCCCTCTACGACCGTAATTCTCGAGAGACTTGTATTTGCAAACTCTTGTCGTTTAACCTGACAGGTTAATTCTCCAGCCTCTAGCAAACACCTCTTCAAAGTCGCCTTCCGAGAATGGTTTTAGCTATTTCGTTGGTGATAATGTAGCTTGTCATCACTGCAGCCTCACTCATTTGACGGGCTGGCGTAAAAACTGATTGCTTCTTCAACAATTGGTGTAATTGAGAAACATTGTCGTTACGTTACTTCCCAGTATATATGTTGTGTTTCTCACCACGGTTTGTTTCAGCGTGTCTTGAACACAGATCAAACAAGTTGGTTTTCCATTTACTACCAATAAAACTTATGTATTTCTCCGTTCTTTCTCAACCACACAGTACTTTTTATTTAGTTTTCCCTTCTGTGATAAGACATAGCTGTCCCTTGTCGCTGTGTTCAACACTAAGCTTGTAAGACCGTCAGAAACTAATAGCAATATATTTTTTTTACGTCAGAAGCAAGCTTCCAGCTGTGACTGCTTGGCTATAGGTGACTGCTTCTCGTTAATAGTGGTACTGGACACATACCATAACGTTAGATAAAACTAGGAAGATTAGGGAGCAGGTGACTACACGAAGACACATTTTTGGGGCGCTTTGTTTTAACTTCATTCCACAAAAATAATGTCTTCTGAAATTGGTTTAAACATCTTGATACCCCAGTACGTACTCTGCTGCCCGGACGAAAGCGTTTAGCGGACCGCATGTTTGACAACCCTGCAGTAGGCTCTCTGACAACATTGTAAGTGTTTCTCCCACCGTAGGCGCCCTGGTAACACTGCAGGCGCTATGGCAATAATAAAGGCCCTTCTGACATTACCACACCCCATCCTGGCAGCACTACACCCCATCTTGGCAGCATACACCCATTCTAGCAACACTACACCTCCTTCTGACAACACTACACCTCTTTCAACACTACACATGGCAACATTAAATAGCTCTGGCAACACTTTATCGGCTTTACCAACACTACATGTGTGCCGGCAGCACTATCACACTATCAGCACTAAATTTCCTTCTGCAA
Organism: Homarus americanus; assembly: GCF_018991925.1. Lineage (NCBI taxonomy): Eukaryota > Metazoa > Arthropoda > Malacostraca > Decapoda > Nephropidae > Homarus > Homarus americanus. The sequence continues at coordinate 1,643,773 of NW_024738608.1, forward strand.
CATTACAACACTATCAACGTTACTCGAGAGCTGGCAACACTACAACACCATGAACGTGTGGTGGCAGGAGTCTCACCACCGCTGGCAGGGCCCCACAAAGGACGGGTCATGTAGAGTAGTGACAAAAATATCCTCTTTTAGTATCCTGAGGCGGCGGGAGGCGTGTTGATGTGGCCAGTTATTTAGCATTTTATGTTTACGTACAGTGTGTTGTTGTTATGTCCGCGCCTCGTGCTGTTCCACTCTATTTGGTCGTAATCAAGATCGTAAACAAACTCCCCTTTATTTGTTTTGGTCCATTAATTGTTGTGACGCGTGTGTCCTGCTGTGGTGCTGCCCGTCCACAAGGGTTCGGTGTCCATCACTTCATACTACTCGGCACCACTCGTCAACATCACCCTTCACCAACCATCACCCATCACCATCACCCACTACCACCATCCTTGAGAAGTACTCTTTCTGTAGATTTTTCATTTCTCATTCTCTCATTAAGTCCGCACTACGTAAGTCCGCTCAAGTCAAGCCATAGTTTACAAAGATATCAAACCACACACAGACTTAGACTTAGGTTCTATGCTGTGCCTCGCTGTTCAGGAGGGGAGATTCTATAAGGTGTTTTTACTTGGGCACTGGCTGGTGGAGGCAGAGACGAGGCAATATTATATTTGATACCTTATTAAGGATCCTATTGTCTGTTTTAATACTCGGATGCAGTTGGAATACATATACAGGTATGTTCTATTTATCTTTAGTAGATAACATTATTATTGTCATAGTTGTTATTAATAGTAGTGATAGTAGTAGTAGTGTTATTATTATTGTTATTATTAATATTTTTTCAAGGCTGTTTTATCATTAATATTATTTTTGTGAAGAAGGGATAAGGTGGGGAAAAGAGGGATGGAGATATACGAAATATATGGTGAAAAAAAAAGGAAAAGGAGATGGGAAAAAGAGGGAGAGGAGTCTTGGGGCATGACTGTGGAGGAAACTACTACAAGATTTATCTGTTGTGTTGCGTGTAGTAGTGACGTCATGGAGGCACGCAGGGAGGAAGCAGTGTATTCTTCTTCCTGCAAGAATCAGCTCACTCAAACGTGCAACTGGTTCATGCGAGGAGTAAAAAGTGCACAGACAAACGTTAAAAAACAGTGAAGGTCCTACACACACACACACACACACACACACACACACACACACACACACACACACACACACACACACACACCTCTCGTACACAGATAAAAAAATTTGCAAGTAGGTTCCAGAGGCATGACTGTCCGTTAGTGATAATGTGGATGCAGTGTGACCCGGCACTGTACTCGACCACCTTAACTTCCTCAACTGTAGAGGTAGGTACCCATTTACAACTGGGTCGACAAGGAGTGCCTCGGGATCGATTCAACGAGTGCTGTATCCACTTGACACACTTAAAAAAGAACACACATAGCTACACACACACACCACATACATATAAGTACACATAGACAAAGATAAACTTAAAGTATACACCAACAAACACACACGCGCCCTTCACCAAGACTATCATCCATCGTTGCTCACTAACTCCAAACTTTAACCAACACTGCAGCAACACTTCTACCTCGACCCATCACCTCCTCCACATCTACCACCACCTCCACCATCCACCTGCCTCGCCTCCCTCATAACCGGGGAGGAAAAACAAATATAGCAACATAATCATCATAAAAAATACCCTAATCGTTAACCTTGTTCTGGGGAGAGGGAGGGCAGGTGCCAAGTACTCAGTTTGACTAGCGGCCGTCCCATATGTCACCTAGAGTACACACACTTTACCTCCACCCCACGATACACCCTCTTATCTACACCTAAGGTACTCAGAACCACAGGGTGTTTAGGTAAGAGGGTGGGGTGTGACGTTGGATGATAACG
>NW_024738608.1:1648186-1725686 GCF_018991925.1 Homarus americanus
GACTGTCTGCCTTACCTCCTATTTCTGCTTTTACTGCTGACCGTCCTTCCTACCTACTGTTTCTTCTGTTGTTGATCAGTCGCCGTCTCATCTGCTTCTGCTGATACTGAGCGCTTGTCTTACCCCCTGCTTCTGCTGTTGACCGACCACCTCTCCTGCTCCCACCCACTTAACTGTACCTCCTACTCCGATGGCCAAGAATGCCTAGAAACTTTTTGATGTTTTGGAGATATTTAACATTGTGGTGGAGATATTTAACATTGTGGTGGAGATATTTAACATTGTGGTGGAGATATTTAACATTGTGGTGGAGATATTTAACATTGTGGTGGAGATATTTAACATTGTGGTGGAGATATTTAACATTGTGGTGGAGATATGTAACATTGTAGTGGAGAGATGTTTAACATTGTGGTGGAAATGTTTAACATTCTCTGTGTGGGTGTGTTGGGAGTGCTGTAGTGTGGTAGTAAAGTGTGGAGGTGGTGAGTTGTGGTTGTGTGGGTGTGGTAGTGTGAGTGTAAATGTTTGGTAGTGTTTATATATATGTTGAATTGTGGTGGTGGAGACGTGTGGTAGTGTGGGTGTGGAGCTGTGATGGTGCGGTTGTGTTAAGGTGTGGAGCTGTGATGGTGTGGTAGTGATAAGGTGTGGAGCTGTGGTGGTGTGGTAGTGATAAGGTGTGGAGCTGTGGTGGTGTGGTAGTGATAAGGTGTGGAGCTGTGATGGCGTGGTAGTGTTAGGGTGTGGAGCTGTGATGGTGTGGTAGTGTTAGGGTGTGGAGCTGTGATGGTGTGGTAGTGTTAGGGTGTGGAGCTGTGATGGTGTGGTTGTGTTAAGGTGTGGAGCTGTGATGGTGTGGTTGTGTTAAGGTGTGGAACTCTGATGGTGTGGGTGTAAAAATGTGGTGGTGTGGTTGTGTTGAATTATAGTGGTGTGAGTGTACGAGTGTAGGTGTGGAATTTTTCAGGGGTGCAGGTATATGGAGGTATGGTACTCGGGTGTAGAGGTGTGGAACTGTTCAGGTGTGTAGGTGTATGGAACTGTTCAGGTATGTAGATGTGTAAATTCAAATTTGTAAATACGTATCTCTTCAGGTGCGGAGGTAAATTATTTAAGCACGGCGTTGCTCAGGTGTGCAGGAATGGAACTCTTCAGGTGTGGAGGTATAGACAGCATTTAGGTGCGGCGTTCCTTAGGTGGGGGCAGGTTACTTCAGTCAGGCATATATGTAAATTTATGTAGATAACACATATTTACCTTTGTGGTCATTAAAGTCAGGTGTTTGTGGTCTTATTTCATTATGGGCGAGACATTTAAATCAGGTAATTATAGAGGTGAGGCAGGTAGAGGATCTATGAGAATATCTGACGCATCAACGGTGAAGGAAAAACAACAGCAACAGAGAAACGGAGGGATAAGACAGCAACAGAGATGTGAGATATAGCAACAGACGAGACACAGCAACAGATATATGAAACACAGAAACAGCGCCACAGCAACAGAGATGAGAAAGAATAACACGAATATAAATCTCAGCAACAGTGCCACAGCATCATTGACACAGAAGGAGCACCACAGCAGCAGTACCACAGTAACAGCACCACAGCAGCAGTGCCACAGTAACAGCACCACAGCAGCAGTGCCACAGTAACAGCACCACAGCAGCAGTGTCACAGTAACAGCACCACAGCAGCAGTAACAGCACCACAGTAACAGCAGCACACAGCAGCAATGCCACAGTAACAGCACCACAGCAGCAGTAACAGCACCATAGCAGCAGTGCCACAGTAACAGCACCACAGCAGCATTGCCACAGTAACAGCACCACAGCAGCAGTGCAGCAACAGCACCCACAGCAGCAATGCACAGTAACAGCACCATAGCAGCAGTGCCACAGTAACAGCACCACAGCAGTGCCACAGTAACAGCACCATAGCAGCAGTGCCACAGTAACAGCACCACAGCAACATTGCCACAGTAACAGCACCACAGCAGCAATGCCACAGTAACAGCACCATAGCAGCCACAGTAACAGCACCACAGCAGCAGTGCCACAGTAACAGCACCACAGCAGCAATGCCACAGTAACAGCACCACAGCAGCAGTGCCACAGTAACAGCACCACAGCAGCAGTGCCACAGTAACAGCACTACAGCAGTATAAATAAGACTCGAGCATAGCCGTACCATAAAGACAGAGGTGAAACATAACAGCTGCGCCACAGAGACCAAATAAAAAAACAACAGCTGCGCCACAGCAAGAGAGCGTGAGATAGCTGCCTTACGGAACACCGACACCCCACAAGGTGAGGGGCACTGGCCGCTCTGATGAAACAGGAAGGGGCACACGTGTCTCTCTCTCTCTCTCTCTCTCTCTCTCTCTCTCTCTCTCTCTCTCTCTCTCTCTAAACGCGTGAGAATTTCCCCGTGATAAACTAGCCACGATGTTGATACCAAGTAAGCGAGTGTTGAGGTAATGAAGGGTTGTAGTGAACCATTGCTGCATTTATCATTACCTAGTTCAAGGTTGAAACTAGGTCAGTGCATGTAGTGGCTCGTAGATATACTTCACCGGTATTCTACAGACATTGCAGTAAGTGGCTAAAGGTGGACCAGTGAATCGTAGCAATACATGGCCCGGTACATCTCGAGATACATGAATTATGGTAATAAATGGACCGGTACAACTCTAGTTCATGGCTATAAATGACACAATACACCGTTTGGTCCATGGCTAACTAAATATGAACCACTACAACCTCGGTACATGTCTTAAAATGGTCCAGTACACCCTTAGATTCATGGGCAAAAAGGTTATCACAATACACCTCCCTCCCCCCCTCGGTTCATGGTTAAATATGGTCCAACAAACACCCCCCTCCCCCAACTCCCTCCATCCCCGGCTCATGGCAGAAGACGACCCAGTACACGGCGGCTTGTCTTAAGAACCTCCCTCTCCCTCCTCTCTCTCTTCTTCCTCCCCCTTCCCCCTCCACCCCTCCCTCCCCCCTCCCTCTAAAGATAATTGCCAAACACAATAAGCAGTTACCGTCCCTCAGGATTCTTGAAGGAGGTGGCGTGTATTTGCATTGCCATATTGTACCTTTTAAACGCTAGGAACGTGGTGCTCCTGTAGCCGCTTATCCTGGTGATCACTGTCTGCTCTTATATGCAAACGTCCTGCTCCTCTTTTAGTGTGTGTGTGTGTGTGTGTGTGTGTGTGTGTGTGTGTGTGTGTGTGTGTGTGTGTGTGTGTGTGTGTGTGTGTGTGTGTGTGTGTGTGTGTGTGTATGTGTGTGTATGTGTGTGTGAGAGAGAGAGAGAGAAGAGAGAAATGACAATAGAGCTAGGATGGGAGAAAGGAGAGAGAAAGACCGACCGACAGAAAGGGTGGACACTCAGGATGACAAAGAGACAGACAGTAACTCAGATGTTTAATCACTCAGACAGTCAACGAAGCAGTCAGTCAAGTTATGAGTCTGGTAGAGAAGAAGATGAGAATGTAATAAAAAGCGAGAGAGAGAGTCAGTCAGCCACCTCCAAAAATTTCGTGAACCCTCTTATACACCCTCCACCCACCCACCCTCCACCCTTATAAGTGGATAGTCTCTCCACCAACCATCCTACCCTATTAGTGAACAACCCCTCCACCCGCCCCATCCACCCAGCTTGTAAGTGGATGGTCCTGACATGGGCCTAAATAGATAATCCACTTATAGCAAGGTGGCAATAAACGACCGTCTCGTTATAGCAGTGCCATAAAAGAAGATAGTTTAGTAGGGAGGGGAAGGGAGGTTAGTGGGAGGCTGGGGTGGGTGGGTAGTTAGCTTTAAGGTGACTAAACTGGATAATCTTCACTACTAACACTACCTGATGAACACATGGCCTGGCTAACACCTGGCCAAGTTACCTGAAGGTCACACAGGTAACCTTAACGGAAAATTAACCAACTACCTTTAACTACAGCATCAGGGAATCCTCAGGTAGGGCGAGAACCGTAACGAGAGTATCATTAACGAAACAGGAACGATCAGTTTGTTTAATTTACCGATGTGGATTAATTCCTGGGGTAGACGTCATTGGAGACTCAGCCTTACAGCTCCTCAACATAAGGTCTCTTCCTCTCCACCAGCGAGTGATCAACCGGAGACTCTATCAGCCAGTCTTTTCTTAATGAATTGTTGGTACGTGTAATCCATTCTCAAGACAGTGGGTGAGCCTAAGACTTTAAAAAATCAATTAACTGGCCCTCTTAGTGGTTATAGACGTGATGATGTATGATAACGTTAATATTTATTCCTCGTCTTCTGACTAATAACCGAGACGAAAAGCTTTTATATCTTACCTCTGTCTTACTCATCATTCAGTAATGTGTTGGGATGTATAAACTGTGTGTAGCTAGAGCGAGTCTTCTCAGTTTTACGCTGCTTCATCAGTGTCTGTCAGCAAGAAGTAAACAATCTACTTCGTGAGGTAAGTTGCAAGACGATGCAGCAGCGTGTTGCAATAACCAGTATGAAGCGGTAGCGTGTGGCTGGGTGTAGAGAGAGGGGCAATTAGCATAGCTCCCCCTACCGTCACTCTCCTCTCATTTTCGTCGTCTGCCAGAAATTGATTTTGTTTTTAGAGAATAATAAGCTGTCTTATCACGGCTCACACTCATTTCTAAATAGTTTTTTAATGCCTTTTGTCAACCAGGTGCGACCCAGGCTATCTTTCCCCAAGTCAATATCTAGTTCTCCGCCTCCTGGGGTCACAGAGTGGAGTGCGAGGCAGGTCATGCGACTCTTACATTTTGATCAGGTTTTCTGTTTACATTTGTGTTTTTGTTTTCGCGTCAGCTGTGTGGCGCTGGTGTTCGTATACAGTGTAAACATTCCCCGTTGTGGTTATTTGGCATTTAAATTTCTCGACATATATTTAAATTTGTCTCAAGTTTACTGTAGTTGTACTCAGGTAATTCTCAGGTATTTAGATATTTTGTCTTCGTGCGTCTACGTCTGCCAGGCTCAGTCATGCCAGTTATATCTCAATCTGTCGATCAATAATGTGTCGAACAAACTTTCTAGTTTGTTGAAGACACTCAACCCACCAAGGAACATTCCTGACCACTGTTAAGTCTTAATTATCAACAGGTTTCTACACGTAGTGGCAAGGTGGTTAATTTATCGCCTGTTAGAGACAAGGGCAGTATGTATTCCAGAATTTACTTCAGACACTGCTGGTCAGAATGTTGTAGACCAGACGACGTAAAGGTTATATAAAGATACTTAGCGTCACACTGAAGCTGCACTACAAACACAGGCAACCAGACACGATGCCAACTATAACAAAATATATCTCACGGTGAGAGAGCCGCGTGAAGCAGCTGCCGGCTATCTCCACCATCTTCGCATAACACCGCTGTAAACAAAGCGGTTTTTGACGTCTATTTTATCATAATTTTAGCATAATACAAAACTTACCGGATCCGCCGGACGCTTCCCACCAGTGGCTGGGAAAAAGAAGAGGTGGTGGAGAGGAGAATGAGCTGCCGTACCTGTAAAATATCTTACTGATATTATCTGGCAGACGCTGTGTTCAAGATGTTCCCATTTAGCCATCTGTAAGATAGCGATCCTCCCTATCTGAGCCACACCGCTGGGTACAAGGCAACACAACTCTCACTTCCAGTCCGACTACCTCATCTACAGCTTCTTCCAGATACCATCAAATGGAACGCTCTGATTCCAGGAGGCTAGACTCGCTTCCACGGCTAGGAAGCTTATTGCCCAGGGATAGTTTTGTCAACATCTAAGAGACAGACACTCGTTTCAGAGTTTGTGAGACAGCATTCAAGAGCGGGTTTTTGTGTGGCTCACTCGAGAGATAGAGTCAGTTCCAAAGCCTTGAGCTTCTTCACTGAGGGCAGGTTTTGTCGTTATTACGGGAGAGATAACCTCATTTCTACACCCAGAAGTCTTCTCGCCGTATCAAGAGAGGCAGTGTCGTCAACTACAAAGATACAGTCAGTCCCAGGAGGCCCGAGTCTCTCTCCCTCCTTGTTAGAGATTTACCCTTGGCATCACTCTGAGATAGTCATCCAGGGCGCCCAGGCGGACACCTTCACACACACACACACACACACACACACACACACACACACACACACACACACACACACACATTCTGAGGTCGAGAACGCTAAACGAGGGCTCAGAGTTGTGTTGTTACGTTATTAGTTTGGTCCCCTTCCTCGACTGGTTTACGGAGCTGGCCGGGGTTCATTCTATTAGGCCTTGTCGATAACATGTAAATTCCATTTTCTGGTAAGAGTGAGTGTGGGAGGTCGTCTTGCAGGGAGTGATTCGGCAGCCTGAATTCCAATGGTCTTTCACTGGTCTTCCTGAATTTTCCCTCGAGTGGTCTTCCCCTCTAGTGGTCCTCTTCCATGACGTGATCTCGCTAATGGTCTCTCGTTCTTGGTCTCTCAACGGGTTTTCAACTAGAGGAATCTTCAAGTGGTCCCAATTTCTGGAATTCTTTTCTACAGGGTCCTCTTCCGTTTGTGGTCCATAGTCTGCCATTGTCTTCCCTTAGTGGTCCATTACCTACCATTGTCTTTGTTCTAGTAATCTCTCTTTAAATGGCCCTCGATTCCTAAGTCATCTAGTGGTCCTACCTCTGATGGTCCATCGTTCTAATGGTCTTTCTACATTGGCTTTCAAGCTATTTTTATCTTCCTTGTCTCGACCTCTGTTGGCCTCTACCCATAATAGTCCTACCTCTAGTGACCTCTACATCTAATGGTCGTACCTCTAATGGCCATACCTCTAGTGGTCTCTACCCATAATGGTCGTTCCTCGGTGCCTAACAAGGTCGTATATTCTTATACCTCCCGTAAAATAATATCCCCAGTATGATAATTACTATGATAATGTCCTCGCTCTCCAGTACTTATCCCGCACTCTAATGGCTACTTAGTATTAGGGGGTCAGAGCCCTAGCCACCGACACGATGATTTTTACCGTAAGGGAGTCAGGGGCCCCGTTATTCATGATCTCTCTCTCTCTCTCTCACACACACACACACACACACACACACACACACACACACACGAGCCAGCGCAGCCAGGTCGTACCAAGCCGCCCTCTCACAGTAAAAAAAGAAAAAAGAAAAAGGAAAATCATCATCAAGGAGGAACTTGTATAAATATTCTACAAGCAGCAGCAACAAGACGCGGCGGGCAGGGGGGAGGGAGGGAGGCAGGCATGGACGAGAGACTTCATAAACCCGAGAGACTTATGATCCCGTTGCTTGTATCACCACCCACGACACTACACGAAACCTGGTCGCTCCCAAATTTTCAAAAGTTTTTTAAGTTAAGATTGTTTTTTCTCACCTATCTGTATAAAGGTGAGAATGTAAACAAACTGGCTAAAATTGCATAGAAAATAGATTGATTGAGTCGCAGCTGGAGACGGTCGCTTATTAGGATTTTAGCGGGAAAAATATTAACGAACGAATTTTTGAGTCTGTAGCCCAAGCTGTCTAGTCTTGCTTAGAAAAGAGGGGGAGGAGGGGGAAGGGGGGGGAGTTCTTTCATGAGCTTGGGTTAGGGAGGAGGAGGGAGAATGTTTGTCTGAATAGAAAAGAGGGAGTCTTGCCTAAAGAAAACGGTACTGTATTATTGGTCGAGATATATGTGATTATTTAGTAAGATGTATTCTCTTGGGAGATCTAATTAACCGTGTTTGTTTGTGTAAATATTTGTTGATTGGTTAATGTTTTATGGTGTTTTTTTTATGAATATTAATGTAATCTAAATAATTGGTTATAATAAAACCTTTTCTCGGTAAAAATAACCTTATCAGTGAGGCGAGCAACGAACCTAAGACAGCTTCTGGTTGTGTCTGTTGAGTGCATTCCCCGCCCCTCCTCCTCGCCTTCCTCACTTTACACTCCTCCTCCTCCTCTCCCTCTTCCTCGTGATCCTCAAACTCCATTCCCCACAACCTCATCACCCTCCCTCCTCTCCCTTTCCTCCTCCCTGTCCCCATTCCAGCCACCTCAGACCCTATTAATCACCCTATTCCATTCACCTCTTTCCCACCTTAGATAATCTTGCCACCATAACCCATTCCAACCATCCCCTCACCCATTCCATACAGTCAGCTCCCTACCCCATCCTCTCTTCTTTACCCCCTCCCCCTTCTTGACCTACCCCATTCCCCATCAAATATGCCCCACCTTGACCTCTCCTCCACCATCCTAGCAGACCCCACCCCCCATCAAAACCTCCTCAATAAACACGCCCTTCTGTGACCTTCCCCCCATCCAAGCCGACCCCATCCTCCGTCTGCCTCACCTATCAAACACGCCCTTCCATGACCCCCATTCTGGCCAACTCCATCCCCCACTTGGTACCCCCCATCAAACATGCCCCACCCTACCTTTACCCCCCATGTAGCGGCCAGAGTCATGCACTGGCCGCACCGCCTTCCCGTATTAGGAGGAACATTAGGTTAGCCCCCAGTGTCTGTAACGGTATCTCTCTCTCTCTCTCTCTCTCTCTCTCTCTCTCCTCACGCGACAGTTAACCCTCCAATAGATTTTCTCGTGATCTACTCCACCTAGCATAAGAAATCCATCACATCACTGCTGGAAAGACACAGACAGACAGTGTAGAGAAAGACAGGCAGAAAAACAATATTGAGAGAGAGAGACAGATGGTGGAGGCGAGAAAGATAGACAGACAATCAGCAAGAGAGAGAACACGTAATAAGAAAGGATGATCCTCGGACAGTGTGCGAGACAGACAGGCAATCAACGGTACAAGCAGACAGGCAGCCAAACGTACAGACAGAAAATCAAACAGAAAGCAGACAGATGGTTTGTGTGTGCGTGTGTGTGTGTTTGTGTTTGTGTGTGTGTGTGAGTGTGTGTGTAATAATAATAATAATAATAATAATGATAATAATTAACGGTTTATTGAAAGAGCTTGGCAGCCAGAAGGCTGAAAATATACAGTTACATAATTGGGGAATGGGTTTCGATTTACAAATAATATACAAATAACATAAGTGATATAAATAAGATATGTAATAACAAGATGGGGAAAAGCTCAAACTACAGTTCATTTCAACATAGTGACAGTGCAAGAAGTAGTATTTACTGGGACTGAATACACTGGTTTATTACAAGTTATTGATAATTTTTACAATGGTTGGGACTGGGCTGTTCTTATAGCGATCAGTTCGTGCACGTATGGGCTGGATGCGGTTGTGGTGTCGAACAGCAATTCTCGGGCTAGGGATCTCAGGTGGTAGTAGGAGAGTGTGTGTGTGTGTGTGTGTGTGTGTGTTGAGAGAAAGGGAGACAAAAAGAAAGAATGAGTGAGTGAGATAGTTTGAGCGAGGGTCACATCAGGTGATTACGCCATGTGTGTGTGTGTGTGTGTGTGTGTGTGTGTGTGTTTTTCTCTTTCATATCTGCGATGGACTACGACACACACGCCAGGATGCACCTTGAAGAAATTAACTAATTAACTACAGGTATATTGATGCCAGTCTTCCCTATACCATTCTTTAGATAAGAAGAAGATACATGATTTAGTTGTGTAATATGAGATGAACGGATGACCTTCAATAAACTGTATGTGGAGAGAGACGCAGAGAATGGTGGAGGTGAATGGTGATGAAGCTCAACCCAACAGTAGTGGGAGTATCACCACCAGCAACAGTAACCTCACCAGCAGCACCAACAATAGCAACACCCCAAAGTAGCAGGAGCATCGACATAAGCACCACAACAAGAACCCTAGCACAAACAACAGTACTAGCAGAAGCATCGCCACCAGCACCAGTACTAGCAGTAGTACCAGCATCAGCAGCACCTGTACTAAGAGTAGCAGCAGCAACACCCGCGCTAGTAGCAGCAGGAGCAGTACCAGCACTAGGAGTAACAGCACCAGTACTAGGAGTAGCAGCAGCAGCAGTTCTAGTAGCAACAGCAGCAGCAGCAGCAGCAGGAAGCACCAATAAAGGGCGCCAGCTCGCACCTTCCGCCCGACAGGGCAATGTATCACCACAATTTACATAAACAAGCTCCCTGAATTAGGCTGAGCTACCTGTTACCCTCCACAACACTCGCACTAACTTCCTCCTGATGTCTAAATCCTGCCCCCCACTCGCTAACTTTACTCCCATTCACCCTACCACTCACCCTTCCACTCACACTCCCACTCTCCCTCCCACTCACCCCCAGACTACATTTGAAGGGAGTCACACCATTGTCTTAGAAGTAGGTCATGATTTCCTCCAATCACAAACTAGATTTAGGATTCCTTTGTTAAACAGTGGATGAGAAACTGACCGAGACCCCAAGACCATAATTTCCCTCAGATGTCAAAATCTTACGTTCCTCTTCGATCAGCTGAATCCACATCTTCACTTCCTTGGCGCATTTCTCATTTTCTAGGAAATTTCAACTTTGTCAAGAATAATCTAATGTTCTCTGGATATAATTTTTCTTCCAATATTTTCCTCGTTATCATCGAGAGATTCTGGTTGTGTGAGAGGAGGGGTTCGTATTGTCAAAGAGATTTACATTACTCTTTGAATTCCCGTCTGAAATATATACAGTTTTCAGTCTTTCTCAGTGGGAAAGGTCTGTTCCATCCTGCCAGACATAAAGTGACTTGTGTGAATTATCATTACTATGAATAATTTTCTTTGCCAAGTAAGGGTTCTCATTGACGTAAGGGAACTTTAAATCTCTCCTAGTTAGCCTTTCACCTTACGAAAGAGGAGAGTGAATGTTCCTTCTCGTGTGGTCAGTGGGAGAAAGACCACCACTTGGATACCTTGTGTACATTTCAGAAGTAATATGATGGTGCAGCTTCAGCTAAAAGTACAGGTACAAATGCAGGAATGAATACAGATACAAGTATAGGTACAGATACAAATACAAGTATGTATAGATACACATACAAGTACTGATAGAAACACAGGTATAGATACAATTACTGGTACAGGTACAGGTACGAGTTTAGGTACAGATTTCAAAGTGTTTGCTCCATTAACATTAATACACTTAAGAAACACTGTATCACACACACGCACACACACGCACACACACACACACACACACACACACACACACACACACACACACACACACACACACACACACACACACACACACAGAGCCAAGAATTTTCTTCACTTCCTATTTACAGTGTCCCCAAACACAATAATTTACCTTGAGTGAGTCTTATACCTTACAAGATGTGAGGTTTAATGCAATGTAGACTATTTGTAAGATGTAGCTTACTAGACTTTTATTGAATTAGATATATTGAAATGAAGAGTGAAAAAAATATGGATTTGTGTTTTAGATGTAGGTGATAATGATATTTTTGAGACGGCTGAGTAAGTGGGCCTGTCAGTTTGGGAAGATATTAAAGCTGCCTTTAAAAGTGTACTGTAAACTCCTTGATGAATTGTACATAGCGAATTATCAGAAAAAAGTGGAGTGTTTTTCAGAAATTGTTTTAAAAATATGTGAGACTTGATATTGCCCCTCCCCCCCCCAGAAAAAAGAGAGATAAACAAAGGCAACTATTTGTAAGTAATACAAAAAAGAATTGGACATAACAAAGACCCTCTTCCTCAAGAATAAAAAAACAATCGTAAAAAAAAGGTAAAACAAACGTCGACCCTCGGGCATGTAAATAAAGAATCAAAATAAAGGGATCAGAACACACACACACACACAACACGCAACACACACACACAACACTCAACACACACACACAACACTCAACACACACACACAACACTCAACACACACACAGACGACACACCATCTGCAACACGCCACCCATTGATATAAATCATGTAGGTATATGTACACACACACACACATGTACACCGTCACATGTCAGAGCTTGACGTATACACTTCTCTCTTCAGTCTAGGATGTATGTAGAGGTCCTGCTTGTGTTTCAGCTACCAGAGAGTTACAGCAAAGACAAGGGTGCTTGATAGGGCGTGGGTGCTGTCAGGATAATACGAATTTGGATATCTCAGTTACAGGGTTAAATGAGAGGTGTGCTGTGTACAAGTGAAGGGAGTAACGTCAGATATTACGGGGAAAAAATTAAATCACGTTAAAATTAGGACATGAAGGATGATATATCGTGAATGTTTACATACCAGAGACAATTTAACGAAAGGATAAAAACAAAAGAGAGAGATGTGGAAAACGAATTACTAAAAACTTCAACATAGAGAATTATCATGATAATAGGCAAATAAAACAAAAGTAGATAATAAAGGCAACTGTGGATAGATACAGTGTGATAGTGGAGAAGATTAATGGACGTTCAAGTTTATGTTGAAGGAAAGTAAATTGAATTCAAGAGGTGAATACTTGGAATAAACTAAACCAAAATACGAAGGGTTTGTCTGTCCGGTATTTAACAGAAGTGAGAAAAATAACGCACTAAAGATACAGAGTGAAAGAGAAATAAAAAATGAAGAGAAAAGTATAAAAGTTAACTAGCTGAAGGAAGTTAATGTGTTTGGAGTATTTAATAAAATGTTTAAGAGAAAATAGTCACATGTAAATAAGTGTGAAGTGGAAGAGGTTTTAAGTGGAATGAAAGTAGCTTAAGAGAAAATAGTCACATGTAAATAAGTGTGAAGTGGAAGAGGTTTTAAGTGGAATGAAAGTAGTTTAAGAGGAAATATATTAAACTTGGGGAACTTGGAATAAGAAAACAAGAAATGAGAATGATAATATGATAATTGGACGACAGGAATGACTGACATGAACACCAACAAAAAATAAATAAGATGAAAATATTGAAGAAAAAAATCCAAAAGTACGTAAAAAAAAAAAAAGACAAGTAGATGAAACAATAGGAAGAAAGCGTGGAACAGTTAAGAGAGGAGGAGGCGCTGTGGAATAAAAGAAGATGTGAAAGGGAGATGGAGAGATATTTTGACCAGCTGGTGACTGTGAGGTGAGAGGGAGATGGAGAAAACCTTTATGAATGTGAGAAATTAAATGTTTATTGTTATTTGAAGAGGAATTATAAGTGAGAAGGTTAGATAAACTGTAAATGAGATAAATAAGGATGCTGTAAAGTATGGT
Source organism: Homarus americanus (assembly GCF_018991925.1). Classification (NCBI taxonomy): domain Eukaryota; kingdom Metazoa; phylum Arthropoda; class Malacostraca; order Decapoda; family Nephropidae; genus Homarus; species Homarus americanus. The sequence continues at coordinate 1,661,329 of NW_024738608.1, forward strand.
GACTCACTTGAATTATAGACACCCCAGTTTATTTTGTCTTTAGATAACCTAACCTAACCTAACCTACAGTATGTTGGATATTTAGTATTCACGTGATCAGAAAAGTGTTGTATCACCTAACCTCCTCGCGCTCTATCACAATGTAGCAATTACAAATCCTGACACAGAGAACCACTTTTTGAAAATGCATCGTTAATATTATAAACTCCCACAGAAAGCATCTGACATTTGGGTAGGTAGCTGATGAAGTCCCTTGAGGGGGGGAGAGGGAAAGGTGCCAGATGTCAGTCACATGTCATCTGAAAAATAAATCCCTCGATGATATCAGCTTTTAGTCTTTGGATGTAATAGTAACAAAATTACCTTAATGAAGAACAACCATTTAAGTAATTATGATAAATACTTGTGAATAATTTAGTATTTACCCGTAAGACTTACGTTGTTAAGAAACAGACATGAGACAGCCACCATATGTATCTGTCGTCTCGGTAATTGGATATGGGGTACACGTGACGTCACATCAGCTGATTCTTTGTAGACAGTAGGTCAAAGTTCCGCCTGTCAGTAGTACAATAACATGACGTCACTTTACCATACAGTTATCAAAGTCTGTCGGGTGTTTGGACATAAGAGTTTAAGGCCTGGAGGTATCGTTATGTTTCTCGGGTAAAATACAACAACAGACAATATTGACGGAAGGTAAACCCAGATGCTCTCAGGACTATAACTCTTAACATCTTCAGTTAACAGAATAAAATCTCAGTCACGTGGAATTTTGTCTACTCTCACCATGGCGGCCAAGTTACCAAAATATTGCTCAGGGAACATAGTGTTACCTAAGTGGTCATCCCTCCCACCCTCCAGCCACTAGGTGTGTTACATTATGTTAGTGAATTTAGACAAACTTTTTCCTTATGGATTAATTTGTAATAAAGGAAATTCGAATCAATGTTTAGATTATCATTTTAAAATAAATTTATTGCACAGTGTGATAAACTATGGAGAACAGCGTTGCATTAACTTTTCCAATGTAATGTTAATAAATTGAACATTAATTGTTATAGAGTAGAAGACCAAAAATATAATACATATTTTAAAAAAGTACCTAAGACACAAGTTGGGACTCGCGTGTATAGTACCTGTTCAGTGAATCTTAATTACCTGATAGTCAACATTTCTCTCACCTGCACATTGCGTTATGTTGCACTACCAGAGCACTTGTACTGCTGAGATAACAATAAAACTCAGAATTCCCACCGAGGTAATAAACAGTTTATTCAATCATACTTTTTCCCATATTAGTAAACGCAAACATCGAGGGATTCTGTAAACACTTGTCAATTCTCATGCATTCTGACCTTCTCCAGAATTGTACTCGTCATCTTTACGTATGATTTACGTGTACACGGGCCATTTTAAAGGAAGCAACGTGAGAGAGAAGAAGAGAGAAAACCTGACACCTTTTAGTTGTTATATGTATGTAGAGGACCGCAGTGTTGTTTTTATACTGTTATAAGAATAAAAACAGGATAATGCAGATTTTGATGTTTCTAGTTCTAAATAAACAGATTAAAGCAGTTTATAAATTGTGATCAGGTCAGGCCATATAACGTGTGGAGCCTTGATGCACCGACCACTCAAAGAGCTTAATTTAAAGACCATTCAGAAAGCTTGGTTTAATGTTCACTCAGATAACATTATAATTCAACACTCGGCATCTGCCATTATTTTTTTCTATATACAAATAAGACTCCAGTCACGACCAGCTGACGTCACCGAGGCCGGGCGTCACACTAGGGAGTATACTGTATATATCCTCCTTTCTTGTGTGTGTATGTTTGTGAATGGTAGTTTTTTACAGCCACTCACGAGTGTTTTGTTCCCTCTACTGTTACCCCCTCACCCGGGTGTCAGGCAGACGTTCCCTTCTCTCCGTAGATACAAACCCATTGTGTCTTAGATAAATATTTAAAAAAAGTAAAAAATTCAGTGTTTTTTGAGTATCATGCCCAAAAAAAATAATACTTGGTGTCTTATGAAATTGGTGGGAAAAAATGAAGTATATGACTTCATTTATTTTGACATCGTTTCCGTTTACTCTCCGTGATGAAGGAGGACATAACCACTGGTCGGGGTCTGCTTGGTCTATTTACTGTTACATGGACCAGGTCTTTCTATGTGCTCACTGCCTGGTCATATCCCTCCCACCACACCGGGGATTATTATCATTAAAATATATTAATCTTCTAAATCAAATAAAAGTAAATGTAACTAGCGCCGAGACACACACCAGCACGGCCCCCGCCTGGCCCGACTGCTGCACAACACCACCTTGTAATCTGGCCAGGCCGCCGCCCCCACCCCCATCACCCTGCATCGCCGCCACCCAACACCGCCGCCACCACTCCTACCCAACCTGTCATGATCCCTGATGACACATATTAACTCCGCACCATGATACACTTCTCTTATACAGCTTCCATCTTTGTTTGTCTAACACTTTACTGCCCCTGTGACTAGTTGTTACACCGAGGCAATATTGTCGAGTCTCTGTTGACCTTCTTAATGTTCAACAGGTAAACCTCACCTGTTGTCTCTTATTATTCTCCAGATTTACTACATATTATGTAATTTTCTTGTGTTATTGAAGAAGGTAAAAAAAAAGTCTTTCCCGCCACCTGTAGTGTGTCCGGGGTGAGCGTGGTAACAAAGGTGTGATAGGGTGGGTGGTGGGGGTGATGCAGCCCAGAACAGGATAATCACCGGGTTACGACTATGTCATCTGCCTATCATGAGTTTGGCCGGAATTTCCTCATCATGTAGCTTATTACTGTTTTTGCCCTGACAAGGCGATCACTTTCTCGTCCTTGTGTGTTATTATGAACCCCCCATTCACACACACACACACACACACACACACACACACACACACACACACACACACACACACACACACACGGGCATCATCATATAGGGGTGTGAACAGTGAAATAAAGACTCTGGTTAAGAGGGAGGAACAAATCAAACACTTTGGAAAGACTTACTCGAGAGGAGGAGGGTGAAAGGAGCGGGGTGTGGCCAGGTGGTATGGACGTACTGAGGATGGATAAAAAAAGTGTAATGATGAAGAAGGTAGGTGAGGAGAAGACCAGGATGGAGATGGAAGAATCGGGAGAAAGATGGACGTCCGGTGTGCGGGAATGAGTGGACAGCTTGGCGTCAAGTGGTTATGGGGAAAGGACGGGTATGGTGATGGGTGACGTTAGGCTGTGTGAACCGACGGGAGTAAACCAGAGTTATGACACATCCCCGAGAGCTGTAAGAGCCACAGTGTAACGACAAATGGACAGAAAATGTGCGTGTATATTTACTTTTGTTTCAACTCACTTTGTATTAACCGAAAAAAGTCCTGACAGTAATATCAATGTAAATAAATAAAAGTATCGAAGAGAGCCAGAGATAATGGTCAGGCTCATTAAAAACATACATGCAGTCACTATAATAACATTAATTCACTATTAATCTTCATCTTGAGCACCTGGACAAACACAGAAGGAGGGGGGATGGGGGGGGAGGAACAAAGATAAACTGTGCTAAACTTTATGTTCACGAGTCTGTGTTGTACAAGTGTAGTACACAACACCGCGGGCGAGCACGACGGGTGTCTCAGATGTTTTGTAAGTAGAAGTAAAATTTTAAATAATGGTAGTTTAGTGGTAATAATAGTAGTAGTAGTAGTAGTAATCAAAGCAACTTGTCATTGGTATTAGCAACTGTTTATATTACAGTAGTTATAAAAATGTCTGTTAAAATTTATAATAGTAATAATAACAATCTTATTTCTATTGTATCCACAGATGTATAAGACAAACACACAGACACTTATTGTTAGTAGTTGCCACAAGAACATAACTATTAGACGGCTATAATCAAGATCTACCTGTTAAATTACTTTAACACCTGCAGAACCCAAAAGAAAAATCCCCAGGTAGAACTAATCAAGATAATAGCAGTGGTAGAAAATCATTAACAATACTAACATTAGCAATTGTTGACAGTTGTAAAGATCGTCAGTGTAGGGGAGACGCTCACACGCTACCCCGCCTCACAGCTGCTGTATGTGTTGACCCCACCTGCCCACACGTGTTGTTTGGTCCGGTTAAGATTATGGGTGGTAGTGGCCGGCCGTCGTTACCTGCGACACTGTGAAGGTGTGAGTTTAAGAGGGAAAGGGTAATAGTGGTGATTGATACAGCTGCAACACCAGTAGTGGGAATAGCAACAACAGTAATAGAAATAATAAGAATAGCAGCAACACCAGTAATAGAAACGGTAACAGAAGTAGTAAGAATAGTAACAACAGTAGTAATAATAGTAACAGCAATAATAGAAACAGAAGGAACAGTAGCATCAGTAAGAACAACAACGAACACAGAAACAGCAACAGCAGCATCTTGACCAAAACAGCAGTAACAGCAACATGAGTGGTGGGCCATATTAGGGTGGTAACAAGGAACACTAAACACTGATGATTCATATAAGCTTAATTAACTTTTACTTATCGTATGCTTTAATCTCAGTGTTAATCAAACCAGCACTAGGAAGACACCTTTACGTATGAGAAGAAGAACTGAGAGAAACAGAGAGACAGAGACAAAGAGACAGAGAGATAGAAAGGGAAGAGAGAGAGTAAATAAAAATAAATTAGTCGCCTCAAAACAGACAACATTACCTCCTGCTTGCCTTCAGAGATGTGACCTGCACGCTCCATCCATCGTGCTTGGTAGTCATGTAAAAAATAGTTGAATTCACTAAAATGAAGTTGCAGAAATCGTGGCAAAGAATTCTTGTTGTTGTTTTTTTATTCGTCTAGACCTGAAGATTGGTGGTGTGTGTGTGGGCGATTTTCTTGGTAACTGATAATAGGAAAAAGGTGAAGTTTTTTTTCCCGGATTGGTAGTAAATGAAATACACGACTCATAAGCACATTAAATAAAAATACTAAAACTGAACATTAAATCATGAAAATGTATTTAGATTGATGGGTTAGCGTTAGGTTAGGTTACTGTTATCTCACTGGATGTCTCAAGTCTAAGATGCTCCTTCTCTCAAAACTTTCTCACATTCAAAGTCTCAAGGATTCATGGTCCTAAGAATCCCATTTGTCATTTCAATCTGACATCTCGGTGCGCTGTGTGGGGGTGGGGGAGGGGGGGGTCAGGTCGAGTGTCAGGGAAGGTAGAGAATGTCAGGAGAGGTCGTGTGTCAAGGGAAGGTCGTGTGTCAAGGGAAGGTCGTGTGTCAAGGGAAGGTCGTGTGTCGGGGGAAGGTCATGTGTCAGGAGAGAGTCGTGTGTCAGGAGAGGGTCGTGTGTCAGGGGAAGGTCGTGTATCAAGGGAAGGTCGTGTGTCGGGGGAAGGTCGTGTATCAAGGGAAGGTCATGTGTCAGGGAAAGGTCATGTGTCAGGAGAGAGTCGTGTGTCAGGAGAGGGTCGTGTGTCAGGGGAAGGTCGTGTATCAAGGGAGCTTAATTATGCATTGCACAGATACTTTCAATAGTTGTTGTGATGTAATAAGAATGATAGCTGGACAGACAACGCTACGAGACCCAGCTGACCCAGGAGAAGCAGCAGAGATAGACAAAACGCTGAGGGCCAGGGTATTTCAGACGGCGTTGCCTCTGTCGTGATGGAAGAACCAACGTTAGCACTAAAAGTAACTCCTAAATACAGTATTAGTAGTGTAAGGTGGCGTTAAACAGTGAACGTAACAATGTAGTCCCACAAAAAATAGGCAGAGAGGAGATGAAAAACGATCGTACTGAGAAATATGAGGAGTAGGTTGATCATCCCTCACACGTAACCCACAACAAGACCCACAAACATCTTCTCGGGTGAGTGTGATGAGTAACTACCACGATATTATGTAACTAGAGGAGAGGGAATTAGCAAACAAAGCGCAGCGCGGAACAATCAATAATAATCACGTATATCATCCAACAATACAACAACTGGACAGTAAACTGGGACTGGTTTGTTAGCTCGGGAGTTTTACGGCACTGGTTCACCTTGGAGTAGAATCACATGTTCGGAATTCCCTTGTTCGACACGCAAGAAATCGAACCCAATTCCATTGTTCCTGGAGGATCCGGGCCACAACCTCCATCACTACCTTGGGGTCGTCCCTCCTACTGTTAATTATAGGGCCGTTCGACTCTATTTAACAGAGGGATGTGTGACGTTTTGCAGCTCCCTGGTAATAGACATCAACCTATGAGCGGCAGGGGTATTAGGTAGCTCTATCTTGATGGCTACATTTATGGTATTGGTAGCGGCGGTGAGATTAGTAGTTGCTGCTGTCCTTGTTACTGTAGTTGTTTGTACATGTATCTGGCTTCTTTGTTGTCGTTGTGGTTTTACGTTAGTTTTTTTTATAGCTTAATAGTTGTTACTCAATTTGATTGTGGTTTTTTTTATGAAATACTAATAAGGAAGGTTGTAACAGTGGCAGTTGTAGTAGTGGTGATTGTAATAATATCGTTAATCGTAGTACAACAGTAATGGTAAAAGTTAAAAGTATAGTTATTATAATCGCAATACCAGAAATTAAATATTTAACAGAGGATTTGCTAGTAGTATTTGTTGTAGTAGCGTTAATATATTGTAACAGTAGTAGTAGTAATAGCAATAGTGGTAATAGCACTAATAATAATAGTAGTAGTAGTCAAAATAAAATAATAAAGGTATATGACACCATAGTAGTGATAGTATAAGCAGTGGATATAATACAACAGTAACAGCAGTAGTAGTTAAACTAATAGTATCGACAATAGTAGCAGTAGCAATAGTAATGGTAATTGTAATAGAAGTCCCGTATCCACAATGTACCCCCAGAATAAATATCACATTTGGTGGCTGAAACTGTTTTTGGAACTCTCCGAACTTCCCACAATTAAAACAACTTAGGTGCCCTTAAAGCAAAGAGAGTGGGGACTTTTTCTTCCTCGCTGCTCGTTTTCTTCTCCTGAGCAATAAGTTAAGTTGTTGACGAAGTTTTCCTCAGGTTTTTGTGGTTGTAATATATTTTAATTTTCTTAAGATGGACTGTATGGCCAGGTAGGGGTGTTGCAATGAACTATATATTGTAATATTGCATTTATATGTATTAGAATTATCATAACGAGTAGAATATTAAGTTTTTAATGTGCATCTGATGTACAAACTATCTGTACTAGGTAGGGAGGTGGAGGGGGTAATGAATTTCAGAATGAACACTGCGATTCTTGCTATCTCGGTAGGGTTCCCAAAAATCCTTCGTTCGTTGTCATATTTTCTCAACACAATTTTGTATAGATAATTTTTGGAGTGACTGTACATAACACAAGATACACATAAAGAAACAGGTAAAGGGAGAGACACAGCAGTCAAGCCTTGTCGTTGTGGTTGACTGTGAGAGTGTTGATGTTTTGCTGTACACTGAAGGCCAGGAGACAGACTATTTAACATGTTGGTTTACGTGAACTGTGGCTTAAGTTTAAGATCGGTGGAATGACGAAGCTCCTGTCAGTGTATTCATTATATGAGCCAGACATGTGTTAGGTTTATATCAAGCTACATATTCTGACGGGATATTATTGAACAGGAAGAATGTTAGAAATAAGCTACGACGAATGCAGATTTAGCGCCATACAAGATACTAGAGAAATTGCGAGCCCTTTCAGTGAACCTGTTCTAGGGACTGAAAATCAACTCGTAAACGTGTGGAAGAAGAAGACAAAGGAAGAGACGCTTGATGACCTTCACTTAACGCTGCTTAAAGGTTCTTGGAAGCTGGATGATCTTCCTCTACATCTTTAATCAAGGTTCACATGATATTTGACTCTTGATGGAAGTTTGGTTATCCTTGTGGCTCTCGCTAGACTGAGGTGGACAGGACAATTTCACAGAAACTTTTATACAATGCCGGACTATATATCAACATGGCGGCTTCACCTCACGTAGCGATGGCGGGTGTAAGTGATCAATTCTTAGATAAACAACATAATGCAAATATATCAATAGCACCATTAGCCTCGCCCCATCCCCCCCACCCACCCACCCCTCCCACCCACCCCTGGTCACCAAACACCACCTGAGTGTAAATGTCATCAGTGTCGGGAAAAAAATATACCGAGGAAATGATGGTGCAGGTTACGGGGAGGACGGCCACACCACTCAAGACCACACCCGGCCACACCACTCAAGGCCATACCAGTCACACCACTCATAGCCACTCTAGCCACACCATTCAAGGCCACACAAGCCACACCACTCAGGTCCACTTTAGCCACACCAACCAAGGCCATACAAGCCACACCACTCAGGGCCACACCAGCCACCTCCTCCCTCAGGTACCCTCCTCTACCACATTCTCTATTCACTTTAGTTCACTCAATGTTGTCCTGGACGAAGGCGCTCTGCTTGTGTGTCCATGTAAGTCCCTGACACCACAGCGGGCTGCCAGTGACTCTGTAAGCCAACGTAACGTCTTCATATATATATGAACTTCATACATAAAATTTACCCCTGTAACTGAGGATACATTAATGCATCTAAGTAGATCACATAAGCCAAGGAAAATAGCAACATAGCGTCGAGATTGCATTAAGACTCTTCCGTAACTATAGATAATTTTTCTTGTACAGGATTCTAAAAAAAAAAGTGTTAGTTTTTCCTCGTCACTGGATATAAGAGAATGCTACTTGATACAGCACAGTCTCTGCGTGAGTCTGTAATATTAGCACTGTTTCGACGGCCACCTTTACGACGTAGTATTAGTGACACTTACCTGTAAATGATGTAATTCCAGGTCTCTGTATAGAGGAAAATTAACGTGGGAGCCTCCAAAGACCTGGTACCTGCGTTAACATACTCGGAGATCAATATGTATAGACTTACCCAAAATAGGGATGTCTGAACGTCTAAATGGTAACGAAGTCGAGCTGAAATTGTCCCTAACTTCTTCCTGTATCCTCTCTCGCATCCTCTCTCAGTTAGGGGGAAGATTGTTACAAATGTTTAAGAATCCCGGCTGTTGGGAGGACGCGGTGCGGGGTACAGACATTGCACTAAACTTTAACTGAGGATAAGACAACACAAGTCAAGGTGAAGTCACGGGGCAATTTCGGCGTCATTTTGGTTGCAATCTTTGTGTCGAGGATTAAGTGAGACAGCTGGAGGAGTTCTCAGATCTCCAGTTAGAGATAAGACTTAACGTAGGAGCCTTTGAGACTCCTGGCATAGGAGGATGAACAGCGGGGTAAGAGGATCGTGACAATGGCGCCGCAGACGATGTTGCAGCGGCTTGATGGATGGAATAATGTGGCGCTGTGGACGGCACTTCATACATGAGGGAGATATATTACGAGGCGGTGAGGGGGGGAGCACGTGAGGGAGGCGCTGTGGGGAGCACGTGAAGGAGGTGCTGTGGGGAGCACGTGAGAGAGGCGCTGTAGGGGAGCACGTGAGGGAGGTGCTGTGGGGGAGGGAGGGAGGCGCTGTGGGGAGCACGTGGGGAGGCGCTGTGGGGGGCACTGGGAGGGGGAGCACGTAGGGGAGCACGTGGGGAGGCGCTGTGGGGAGCACGTGAGGAGGTGCTGTGGGGAGCACGTGGGGAGCACGTGAGGGAGGCGCTGGGGGGCACGTGGGAGGTGCTGGGGGCACGGGAGGGGCGCTGTAGGGAGCACGTGGGGGAGGCGTGGGGAGCACGTGGGGAGGCGCTGTGGGGAGCACGTGAAGGAGGTGCTGTGGGGGACACGTGGGGAGGCGCTGTAGGGAGCACGTGAGGGAGGCGCTGTGGGGACACTGGGGAGCACATGGGGAGGCGCTGTGGGGGACACGTGAAAGAGGCGTTGTGGGGAGTACGTGAAGGAGGTGCTGTGGGAGGACACGTGAGGGACGTGCTGTGGGAACACGAGGGAGGCGCTGTGGGGAGCACGTGATGGGGGAACACGTGAAGGAGGCGCTGTGGGGAGCACGTGGGGGTGCTGTGGGAGCACGAAGGAGGCGCTGTGGGGAGCACGTGAGGGGCGCTGGGGGAGCACGAAAGAGGCGTTGTGGGGAGTACGTGAAGGAGGTGCTGTGGGGGACACGTGAAAGAGGCGTTGTGGGGAGTACGTGAAGGAGGTGCTGTGGGGGACACTTGAGGGAGGCGCTGTGGGGACACGTGGGGAGACGCTGTGGGGAACACGAGGGAGGCGCTGTGGGGACGCAGGGAGGCGCTGTGGGGAGCACGTGATGGGGGAGCACGTAAAGGAGGCGCTGTGGGGAGCACGTAAAGGAGGCGCTGTGGGGAGCACGTGAGGGGCGCTGTGGGGAGCACGTGAAGGAGGCGCTGGGGGGGCACATGGGGAGGCGCTGTGGGGACCACGGAGGAGGCACTGTGGGGGAGCACGTGAAGGAGGCGCTGTGGGGAGCACATGAGGGGAGGCGTGGGGGAGCACGTGAAGGGAGGCGCTGTGGGAGCGTGAGGGGGCGCGTGGGGAGCACGTGAGGAGGCGCTGTGGGGAGCACGTGAAGGAGGCGCTGTGGGGAGCACGTGAGGGAGGCGCTGTGGGGAGCACGTGAAGGAGGGCGCTGTGGGGAGCACAGAGGGGAAGGCGCTATGGGGAGCACTTGGGAGGCGCTGTGGGGGCACGTGGAAGGAGGCGCTGTGGGGAGCACGTGAGGAAGGCGCTATGGGGAGCACTTGAGGGAGGCGCTGGGGAGCACGTGAAGGAGGCGTGGGGAGCACATGGGGAGGCGTGGGGAGCACGTGAAGGAGGCGCTGTGGGGAGCACGTGAGGGGCGCCGTGGGAGCACGTGGGGAGGCGCTGTGGGGGACACTTGAGGGAGGCGCTGTGGGGTGGGGGAGGCGCTGTGGGGGACACTGCTGGGGAGTGGGGAGGCGGAGTGGGGAGGCGCTGTGTGGGGAGGCGCTGTGGAGAGGAGGTAGGCGTGGGGGCACATGGGGAGGCACTGTGGGGAGCACGTGAGGGAGGCGCTGTGGGGGACAGGTGGACACGTGAGGGAGGCGATGTGGGGACACGTGGGGAGGCACTGTGGGGAGCACGTGAGGGAGGCGCTATGGGTGACACGTGTGGGGAGCGCTGTGGGTGACACGAGGGAGGCTCTATGGGTGACTGTAGGGGAGGCACTTGAGGGAGGCGCTGTGGGTGACACGTGAGGGAGGCGCTGTGGGTGACACGTGAGGGAGGCGCTGTGGGGAGCACTTCAGGGATATATTAGATAATGGACGAGATGCTACGGTATACATAGTGTGATGGAGCTATTATAGTATGTACAAGTGATCTTGGGCCCTTCGTGCCCCGTGAAAGTTTGAATGCTCATGCTTGGCTAGCGTGCAACTGCTGTCCGGCTGACTGCGTACAGCGAATGGGGCTGCGCCAAGTCCGTAGACTTGCATCATTTTCCAGCCTAAATAAAATGGTTAATTAATGCCTTCCTAAAGAAACCATCGACATGGAGCCAGGTTTGTTCCACTCTACGATTTTTTTGCGATTTTTCTACGAAGTTTGACGAAAAGCGATTGTGCCGTTGCCCAGAACAGACACTCACACACACACACACACACACACACACACACACACACACACACACACACACACACACACACACACACACACACACACACACACACACACACACACACACACACACACACACACACACACACACACGGCTATTCCTATAGTATATTAGATAAACTCAATTGTTATAGGTTTCTGTGTGATCATCGTTAGTGCCTGATTATACAGGCTTAAACCCTCCCTCATAATGTTCAGCCTCGAGTCTCTCCTACACGCTAACATCATCTAAACCTCTTAACTTCATCTGGCGTTGTTCTGGGTCTCCTTTGTTCACTATTGATTGTTCTTCTGACATGTTCTCCTCACATTGTAACAATAGACGATGGAATATTTATATTTTTTAATTAATCAGACTTTACTCCCTTTCCCCTTAACACACACAAGTTTATTTCAACTTAATTTTCCTGAACAAAATTTTATCAGCAGTCGCCATTTGCATTAAATATTCCAAGACTTTTCCTGAACTGAACTCCACCGGACGAGAAACTTTGTCATCTTGTTTATATCAGTTTTACTCAAGTTTGTTTTCACCAGATCTTTTTAGCACTCAGCTCTGGTAGGCGAGTCTATATCTCCGGCGGGGGTTGATGTAAATATTATCATGTTGAGAGCAAAACAAGGCTGATTTAATTACTACCTCTTGATACTTAAATCACTTCTTTCCCAACTACGTGACTTACAAGACAATTTCACGAGGAAAACTTCTTTGCCAGGTAACCCCAGAAGTTTTCACCTTGATGCTTATGGTGTATATTGTTCTACAGCAAAAATTAGATAATGAAGTACATAACGATTTTTTCGGCTGTAATTTTCCATAAACTCTTCGACTTTGGTCTTATCGAAAATAACCCCCGCGTAGTTATTAATCTTCAGAGTATTATTAATTTATTTTAGGATAGGTCTAACTCTAGCAGACTTATATCAATCGGGCACAATAGTAGTGTTGATAGTTATATAAACCTCTTGATATTGTTATTTATTCGTCACTTTTACAATAGCTTTATGTAAGGTTTCATCTGGAGGTTTGTATGGGGGTGATCGATGAATTTCAGAATGAACACTGTGCCTCCTGTTGTCTCGGTAGGGTTGTCAAAATCCTTCGTCCGTTGTATCATATTTGTTCAACGCAATTTTGTTTAGTTTTGAGTCCTTGTGTCTGTTACCAGTATTGACCTGACTTAATCTTCCAATCATTAAGTATTTACTAAGGTATCTCTCCACGTTTCACCGTCATTAAAGGCAACTATAGAAATAATGTAAACAGAATCCAACAATTGTTACCAATATATCACCAGAGTTACCACACCTACAGTCGTCAACGGTAAAGCCTAATTAAACCTCTATCTTAGCTCACCTGTTGTGTGCTTTTCATATTAAACTGGGAATATGGCAACAAGAGTGTGTTTTACCTGGGGAATTAATTGACAAACATCATCAGGTTACGAAACAGAAGGTGGTGTGGTTAGGTTAGGGTATTTTACTGGTAACACACACAAGCGTCCTCGTTCAAGGTTAAAGGTTTTGTGCTGCCAACAATTACACGGGTTTTTTTTTCTAATGTTGACGTATGTGTTTAGTTAGGTTAGGGTAAATTAATAGATGTGCTGAAATAATAATAGTAATAATAATAATATTAATAGTAATGATGATGATAATTAGTTAAACAAAACCAAATCGAAGTAAAGGGTATTTAAATAGTAAAAAAAAGAACAGTATCTCAAAACAGACTTAAACAACGAACTCACACCACAAACAAGAAACAAATCTCAAAAAGCTTGAAAATAAGCTAACATAACCAAATTTAACTAAACCTAACCTAACCTAACCGAACCGAATCTATCATGATGTATATAGTTAAATTGGAATCAATTTATATACAATAGTAAAAATTAACAGACAATGGTGGTGTTTCCTGATGGGGGTGATGGTAATGGTGTCTGTAGAAAATGGTGTGATTGTGGAGGTGTCGGTGATGGTTTACGAGAAGGTGGCGAGGCCCTGTGTGTGTGAGGGGGGAGGCCACACACACACACACAGCGTCACAGGCTCAACACACAATAACTTCTTGCGCTGCTTTAAAAACAAACAACCTTCTTAAATGTTATTCTTCCAGCTGCAGGTTTTGAAGCTGAGTAGCAATTAGTTGGTATGAATGTCAAGAGGTCGGAGTACAGTATTTACAACAAAAACGAAGACAATTTGTTCTCCTTGGTTTTAGAACTCAAGACGTGAAGAGAATGAATGGGGTAAAATGTCATTAAAGTTTAATGAACACGTTGCGTGGTGGAGCCTCAGGGCAGATCAATGATTGCACGAGGAAATGTTGACGGCACATCTGGAGGGGACGCGCATCACACACACCATTATTAAGCCTGGTGATCTTACACGAAATATATGTACAGTCAGGGTGAGGAGGTGAAGATGAGTTTGCATGTGTTTATTCCTGTTGAGGATGTTATGGAGGACGACAGCGGTGGTGCGGGTGTGAGTGACAGGCTGAAGCCTCTTCTGAGTGTGACTCAACACTGACACTCGCTCCACTCACCCTTGAGGCGTCGTGACGTCCTCCACCACCGTCTTAAGCAAAATACATTCCCTTCATCCTCACTCAACCTCCGCCAGGTAAAACTTCTCTAAACCAACTTTCCATAGATCAAAATCCCAACTTTTTACCACTCGGTCTCATCTCCCGCCATTGTGCCAATTACACAATATTTACACACAGTTTTCTGGCCATTGAGACGACAAGCAGAGAGGCGGGCAGGCAAAAAGTGCTCGTCGTCAAAATAATGGCGGAGGAGAGAACCTGAGTGAGGGAGGGGGCGGCTGCTGACGGTGCTGTTGTGGCTCCTGCACCCAAGGCCAAGTGACCTGCTCCATTATCTCCTCACTGGCAGATGGCGCGACGCAGCCAGGGAAAATATGGGGTTTTGTGGCTCCTGTAGGATGTATGTGTGTTTGTGTGTGGTGTGTGTGTGTGTGTGTGTGTGTGTGTGTGTGTGTGTGTGTGTGTGTGTGTGTGTGTGTGTGTGTGTGCGTGTGTGCGTGTGGCTGAAAATATACAAACTTACATTTGACTTAGACATAATGATAAGCGTTGAATACATTTACAGGGCTGTACAGTACATAAATCAGGAGTTGTTTATTATTTTAACAATAGATGGGATGGTGCTGTTCTTATATCTATTAATGCGGGCTCTTATGGGCTGAATTTTGTTATAGTGGCGGACTGGGCGAGGGACTGCCGGTGGCAGGAGGTGGCGATGACGAGGATGGCGCAGTAGTCCACTGCCAAACCTTGCTCATGCTTGGTGGCGGAGGTCACTGAGCGATGGCATTTCCAGGGTGGAGAGAGCGTTGATGTAGCCGGAGTAGTCTGCGCCGAGCATGATTCTGCAGGCCCTTTTCTGTACCTTCTCTAGCCGACGTTGTTGGGTGGAGTTGAGAGAAGACGACCAGGCTGGTGATGCATACGTTAGTTTGGGGAGAATAAAGGCGTTGTAGATAGTCCGCAGCTCTGGCGTGGGTGCCCCAAGTGACCTAAGTCGTCGTAGCATGTAGAGTCGGTATGAAGCTGCCTTGATTGTGTTATTAACATGGGCCTTCCAGTCCAGTTTGTGGTCTATGGTAATTCCCAGGAGTTTGGCAGACTGCACTAACTGGAGAGGATGGGCACCCACTGTGACTGCTGGAGCTTGCATTGGAGTGGTGGCGGTATTGATGTGCATGACTACGATTTTGGTGTGGTTGATGGTGACCTTGTTCTCCGTAGTCCATGCCTGTAGCCTGTCCAGGGTGCCTTGTAGCGATGAGTAGTCCGGTGAGGTGTTGTCCACTGTAACCCCCACAGTTCAGTCATCCACGTACTTCCACCTGTGAGGAGTGTCCGATAGAACGTCGTTGATCAGGATCAGGAAACACAGTGGTCCCATCTTGGTCCCCTGGGGAACATCGCAGGTGTGTGTGTGTGTGCGCACGCGCGCGCACGCAAGTATTTGAAAATGAATATTTAACTCTGTGAATTTGATTCATAGTCTGTATGTGTGCGACAATATGTATATACAGTATGAGTGTTGGTATGTATAGGTGTTCATCATACATGTTTGCTTGTATGTATGTGTGAGTGAATGAGTTTTATGTACTGTATACTGTACATGTGTGTTATTTTTATTTTTTTATATAGTGTGTATGGGCAAAACAAAGCCTTGGACATTATTAAACGACACCCTGACCCTGGAAAGCTAAATAATGAGTGGACATGAAATGAAAATAGGGAATTAGAATGATGAAGAGGCTGTAGTGGGCCACTGTGCGAGTGAAGTAACATGACCAAGGTTCAAATAACAACAATAAAAAAGAGTATCACTGTATATGTTCAGATGGCGTTAAACATAAGTTGTGTGTTGGTGTTCTTGTAGGGCAGAAGTTGGGGTAGTTGTGCTCAGTCAGGGAGGTTAGTCAAGTTTAATGCATTGACTTGGTAATAAATCAGGTTAAAGCACCAACAAAGTGATAATGAGGAGGAGGTTTAAATATGTTTCGTGAAAATGTAAAGAAGGCAAACGAATCTGTGGAGTTGGGAAGGATGAAGAAACACGGGTTAATAGAAATGAAAGAAGAGAAGCTTGAGGAAATTTATATAAAGAAAACAAGTAGAATACGGTATAGCAAAGTCATGGTCTTAAGCATCACCCAAGTCATCTTTATACATGGATATCAACCCACGATGATATAAATAATATTGTCAGGAATAAAACAAAAATTGCGGTTTAGTTCAAGAAAAATTCAAGAGCTTAATAACCCAAGCTAAGACTTACCTGAAGACCGTAAGAATAATTACGCCCTCAGGTGAGAAGAAAAATCACCGCGATCAATTAGAAGAACTAGCAACTACAGTATATACAGAAAATTATGGATTACAGAGTGGCGCATAAGTCACTTGAGATCATGTTGATAAAGACAACGTTCTCGGTAAAGCGACTTTTGCACCATCCTGTACATAGTCATAATGCTCTTTTGGAAGTTTAACTCTCTCAAGGGACTCTGTAAACACAAAACTCAAAGGGGCTTTGTAAACACCTGTACAGTCTCATGCATTCAGACCTTTTCCGGGATTGTACTCGTTATCTTCACAAAAATGATTTACCTCTACAGTCTACAAGGATCATTTAGTGAAGCAACGTAATAGAGAACCTGACGTCATTTACATTGGCATTATCTGTGTGTAACTAACCTCATTGATGTTTTATAGTGCTGTAAAGAACGTATCTCCAAACTCGTACTAAAAACAGGAACACACATGCAGCGTTCACACCACGACGGTTATCTATCACAGTTCATTATCCAACTATTGTCTAGAGATAACTTTAGGTTACGTTAATAAAATCAGGTTAGTTTTAAAGTTTCCTGGGGTGTAGTGCAGTAATGTATTTAATTTTCTGATCCTCTCGAATTATGCATATTGTTCTCCTGAGTTCAGAATATTTATTTTATTTGTTGCTTCAGCCTTTATTAATGCCATTTTTTTCTTCTCAACCAGAGTTTGTATAGAGGCTTTTAAGATTGGTGCAGTACGTGGGTAAGTTAACAGTGAGGCCGGGTTTGTTGTGGTCTACCTGAGTCACCTAGCTGATAGTTGACAGGAAATGACTGTTCACACAATTATGTTCACTCACTGTTTTAGCACGATGTATGGCACAATGTGTATATAATACTCCTATTTTTTCTCTCACAAATGAGAATAGATTATATATGTTTAGATACATGTGCGCTGCCACCAATCTGTTTGCATCCTCTATAACTCGAGACAAAACAACCAGTGTGTGACCCATAATCCAAACACGAGTGTGGCCTGTGACCCACAAACTCGACCACCCATTTTCCTAAATATTGTCCTGACCGTAAAAAAAAAAAAAGTACACACTCCTCCCCGCAATGCCAAGTTACATTATGAAAATAGATGTAATTTCTCTGAGGAGATCCTCGTTCGTCAACACGGATTACCAGTTATATAACACAGAGATGAGCGACTCGACAATTACGTCTCAGTGGTGCTCTCACGAACACATGAAGTGTGATGACACATGTAAGACGGGAGGGGGTGAGGGCCTCGCCTTAACTATCCTCACCACCAAATATCAGGAGAAATTATTGCTCGTGTGTGGCTGTTCCCGTCGAGATAATGTCAGCTCTCCGTGATCGTGTAATACGTGGTGAGGTAAAGGACCCAGGTCAAAAACATGACATCCACACACCACCACCACCATCTACATGAAATATATATAATATATATATATATATATATATATATATATATATATATATATATATATATATATATATATATATATATATATATATATATATATATATATATATATATATATATATATCATGTAGAGCCGCTGATGTATACTGTAGATGCACTTCGTTTACATCTCTTTATCCACCCCATAAGTTTTTTATCCGCCTCTGTTGACAGGTGTATAATTATCCTCAGAGACGGCAAAAAATCTCCGCCATCCGTTCGCCCGCTAACCTAAGATGGACGAGGTCGTAGTAGTCGGAATTCACAGTCCCGAGACGATAAATATGAACCATGTGGGACTTACTTTGATCAATTTAGATAAGCCATAGAAAGACAAACAGATCCTAACATAGACAGACACACGAGTGGGCCCACAACCCTTCCCCCGCCTCCTCCCTCCATCCCCTCGCCGCCAGGTAAAATACTGCTGCACACGGCAGAACCAAAGGTTTATATTATGCAGAAGTTTACGCCTCGTTCTGCTATAAATGACGACCTTCACTGCTCTGGTATCACTCTTAAGATACCTTTCGAATATGAAATGAGTCGTAAGAATACCTGAAAGTAATAACTCATGAGAAAAAGTAGAGGAGTGGCGTGCAGCAGCTCCTATCTTTTACCTCTAAAATTGAGCGTTGGTTTGTTCCCAGCACCAGCGTGGCCGCTCACCCGTCCTCTGGTTACCAAACTTTCGGTCGACCTGGAGGTTTGTTAATCATCTAGCATTCCTTTGTAGATATACCGACCTCTTGTTAGAATTATATTAGACCGTATAAGTTGTGTTAACATCAGACAGAATTGTTTTTTTTTTGACATGGAAAGCATTGATATTTATAGGCAGGAACAGGGGAGGGGGTTCCCGCCGCCCACGGCAGATGGTGAAAACTTGCTTGACAATTTATTTTCTTCCTAAGAAATTTTTTTTGGTTTTAGCAGATCATATAAGGACTGAACACCTTGTATCTGATAAACCTTTCATCAGCATATAATAAACTTTAACAGAGTAATTACGAAACTCTACTACTAGACGACTTTGTCACAAATAAGCAAGTATACCTCTTTGAAGGCGGTCAACTAATGTAACTGAAAGAGGACGAAGTGTTGTGGAAGTGTATGGTGCCCGGGGGCCCGCATGCCCTGAGGCCGGCCGGTCAGAGTTCATGTGGGGAGGGGGGTGGGAGAATTGTGGGTCCCAACGGGGTTTCATGTACCCTTTCTTGCTTATTTATTCTGTAACTATATATGTATTCTTGTCATCAACAAGTTCATCAGCCAAACTGTTATGTGTAAGCCGTGAGATTCAGTTAGCCAACCTCCCCTGAGCACGTTTTTGATTCAAGAAATATGCAAGAGAAGATTATCGTACATCCTTCCGTGTGTTGTCGTCGGCTGTATTTTCCAGAGTATCAGCATCTTGTGAAGTGACGATCCCCTGTTCTACATTGTGCTTATCGATTTTCGATGGAATAAACAGAAGATGTGTTTCATGGAGTGCATATTTAAGTGCAGGAAGCATCCAGGAACAGGGTGTGTGAACTGCTAAAGTTTTGGAAGACGATTGGCTGGTGGTGAGACAAAGAGGGTCATCTCCTCCCTTGTTGTTGCCTGTATCATGTAGTCCGGCACGATTAATGCCTGCTACTGATCATCTTTGGAGAGTTCTTACTCCAATAACTTCTTGGTCTGACGCTTAAATGAGGTAAGGCTGTTATTTTTATGGTATATTATCCAAGTGTAGTTAGTTCGTTGGTGAATGATATAAAAGAAACATCAACGTAGGGATTAATAGTGTAGTGTTTCGGCAGTGTATGAGGTTTTACCAATCTTATTTCATTTTCTCAGTTTAGATGTTGTAATAGAAGATTTACATGCATGCCAAAGAGTGTGTAGAGCATTTCCAAATGCTTTACTGTACTGCTTGGTATAAGCATATTTTGTGGAATTTTCATGATTAGACTAGTGTACCCAAAATCGTTTTCTTCAGTTTTTGTTGACAACTCGGAGAGAAAATGGGCAGTTTGTCATGGTAGACTTGTGCATTTTAACCATTTTAATATTTTAACAAAACTGGTTGTTATTGACGCAAAGAAACCAAGAACAGTTGTTATAATTAGTAATATAAAGGTTTTTCCATAGGTGATTCAACAGGAAATAATTTTTACTTCATTAAACTTTTTGTCTTCCTCTATCAAGGAATAAACTATTGAAATTGAAAAAAAAAATTGACAGTGTACTTACAGTATATACTTGTATATACACATACAACTACCTTACGAGGAGCGAACATTTACAATTAACAGTGACTTTGGAGGAAAGTTTTTTTCAACACGTGTCATTAATCATCAGTAATATTCCCTTATTTAGATGATGAGCGTGAGTCACGTATCACTGGTAATGCTTACAATTCAATTCAACTTCTAGTTTGTGGCATAGTAAATCTTGCATTATGGATGGTTAAAAAAGAAATTCTTACATATTTTTATTAATGTATATTATACGTTTTTTACCTGAAAATAATTTAATATATCGAGGGCAGTTCAAGGGATTGGGTCATGGTGAACAGGATCCCCCCTCCATTTCGTACAGCCCTATATAAAATGCAGGAAATACCACCATTTGGCTTATATTTTCAAAAAAATTCTCAACGGGACTAAAGCATCTTCGTATGTATAGTGATATCATTACTGTATATAAGTTGCCTTTATCCTATACAAATTACCAAGTACGTTAAGGCCTACATAGACCTACATTTTATTTCATATTTTCAATGTTTGGGACCTGAGCACTTGACCGACTAGCCCTAGCGGAAGCTGGGAAGGTGAAGGATCCTTCAGGATATTTAAAAGGACGAAGAACTTCCTGCGATAAGTCTATCAGAGGAGAGACCGACAAGTTTAGTTTAATGGACTTTTTCGATGGATATTTATTTGTGTTTGTTTCAAGAGTAGAACATGTACAAAGCAATGCCCAAATGTAGTGTTACTTATTTAAGGCAATAGCTAGGGGGGTCTTGTTAGAAAACGCCCCCGCAAAGGAATTGACCGGAGGAATTAATAAATACTACACAAAACAATACAAAGATCATTTCCAGGAGTGATATGTTTGTAAATAATATTTACGAGGTCGAGTTGTTTTGTCAAGGTGAAAGAGCGCCCCGCCAGACCATGGGGCCTGACGGGCAATTAGGGCAATAAGTACATACTGTATATATTACGCACCGTAGCCGAAGTTGTTTTTCCCTCCACAAAAAAGACAACATGGCTGGCACTGCGCTCCACCGACTTAACTTTCCTAACTGTTCAGTTAGATACCCATTCACAGTTGGGTGGCCTAGGAATGCCACAGGCGAGTGCCCGGAGGCGAACCATGTATCCACTTGCCCGCCAAAGTAAGAGATTAGTTATATCTTGTTTGAGAAATTGAATTTTCAGGTAAAATTAATACTCAGTTACGAAACAGGAAATCATAATGGATGGACTGTTAGTGGTGACACTGTATCTAGAACCTAAGCAAAATACTGTACAGGGTGTTTCAGAAATACTTTTCATAATCCTGGGACATACATGACTCCATGACCATAGTGTCAATGCACCACAGTTGCAGAGTTATAACACATGACAGTTGGGGGTTGAGATGTGATAAAATCTACAAAGTATAAATTAAATATCCAGTGTTGCAAGTGAGTTTATTTACAATCATATGTAATCTGATATGGGTTTTACATTAAATATTAAAAAATTTGGCCCTCTTCCTGAATCTTACCACTTACTACATAGTACAGCGGCATAGCCAAACAAGTGTGCATTTTATGATGAAAGCATTAACTTTGGCACAGATATAGAGTAATACATGGTGAATATTTTCAGATATGGAACCACTAGAAACTCAACCTCTGTGGGCGCCATATTGAATTTCAAGATGGCCGCCGTTCATGATAAGCTAAACTATGTATTTCTGTTTTTACGGTTGCATATTCTATTCCAATGCATCAATATACATAATCCGGGTTACGAAAATCATTTGTGATAGTTTTCGAAGTTTATCACAATGAAAAAGACAAGTAAAGGCATTGCACTGGAAAATTAACATACAAATTTTCCGAACTCCCAAAACTTAAAAAAAAAATTCTGAACATTCGGCTATTGGGGCCGAATCTCTGTAGATATTTAGCCTTAACAGCCACCTTAACATGCACAAAGTCCAGTGCATTTAAGTGCAGATTTTTTGCACCTACACTTGCCACTGCAGTGTTTTCTGCAACCGCAAGAGATGAGCTCGTGGCATGACTTTGACACTTCAGAGTGTGGCCCAGAGTGGTTCCACCTCATCACCCGACTTCATCCAACCCCAGTCACATGGTGATGGCAGACTGACAAACGCTATTGCGGCCTGTCCCCAGATATGTCCAGCCTGATAAGCAGCTCTCTTTATGTGCTGCTCCAGAGCAGCTCATGTTGGTGAGAGATCCTCCAGTGATCTTGATTTTCTTGAAAACAGTTTCTTTCTCAGCACGTTCACGTCACAGCATGTGCTCGTACGGTCATAGAGCAGCACGATGAATCTCTCCAGTGTCGACAGGACACCATCAGGCAGCTCACTTAGGGTGGAAATCAGACCGAGGAAGGCGGTTGTCACTTCCGGAAATGCATTCCATGTGGCCCAGGCTGTCTTCTTGCTATGACCTGCGAAGGCAGATACCGTGTTGTTGCCCGTTATTGCGTGAAACACTGGAAGAGCTCTCGACTTCTCAGGTCCCAGGGCCTTTGCAATCTGATGTGCTGCTATGTAACGTCGATTCTTTCCTGTGCCAAAAGTAAGCCATAGTTCATCTAGTACCTCACTCCGTTCATTCGCTAGAGCAACTGCAAGGATAAACAACATTTGTATCGATAGTACGAATGAGTATTCGCCGATGACCACATTCCAAGGCATCAGCTGCATGAACCATCATCCTAGTGTCGGCCTCTTCGTGGTTGCATGGTGCCAAGTTGGCAGTGTCTTTCCGGGGTGGAACAGTGAGTACCTGTTTCTTGTCTGTGACAACCAGCTGTTTACTTTCTTTGACAACCAACTGCATAACCTGTTCTGACTGGAAACTGAAGAGTTCCTCTTTGTTGTCACTGTTGCGAAGAAAGTTTTGCCACTTGCTAGGTAGAGGACCAGAGGCAGTGACGCGTCTTCGAATGCCCTTGCCACGGTTACATCTTACTGTTGCTTTTGGACTCCCAGATTTCAGGTAGCAATCCCATACCAGGTCAAGTCGAGATCGATATTCGAGTTGTGATTCAATATAGGGAATGAATACAGCTGTGCTGTATTCTTGAAATGTCCTACTGCCTCCTGGCTTCAACATTTCCACAACGGCAGGTCCATCGAGTATAATTGAGGTGACATGTGGAGCATCAGTGATCTTGTCAGCAAGCTGTTCAAGGGGTGTGAGTAAGTCGGTCTTCTTGCTGAAGCGGAGTTCCCATTACTGGAGAGTGCTGGTGGATAGGCCCAGTTTTCATGCTTGAAGAATTCGTCCAAATCACCCTCATTTGTTTAACAGGCTATGTAGAGCCTGGAGAAGAGTCCACAGTCGTCTTTTGCGAAGGCTAGTTGCTGCTTACGCCTAGTTGGAGACTTGGATTTCATAGAACTGAATAGTGTTAGCTTGTAGAGCTTAATAGTGTCACCAATAGGCTTAGACTTTTCTTCAAGGCGTTCTCTTACATATGAATGGAATTGTTCTCGTCCAAGTTTGATAACATTCTGCACACTCTTCACGACTTCTGGACACAAGATTTCCTTTGTATGAAGAACCATTATGTCAGCAATTTCTTCCCATTTCTTCCATGACAAGTGTAAGTGCTTTCACATCCTGAAGAAACTTGTCCTGCGTCGTGTTGGTTTGCTCATGTTGGTGGAAGTTAGCCTTGGGTTGCTCAGTTTCGGTGATTCAAATTCAGCCAGTTGACGTATTATGGGTTCATCGAATGCCTCTGAACCCTCTTTTCTTTCTTCCTATAGCCTATTATTTCCCTATGCTTTGCAGTATTAGACGGTCTCACAGGACAAAGACAGTAACGTGGTGAAACCTGAATTTTTTTCCTGGATCCGCCCCTAATTTATAGCGGCCACTCAAATCCAGTATCGAGTGGTTCCATATCTGAAAATGTTCATATACCATTACTCCATCGCTGTGCCATATTTGGTGCTTTCATCATTAAATGCACAATTGTTGTGAAAATTGTAGCTATGCCGCTCCACTACAAGTAGGGCTGGATATTTTATGTTTTATGTCCATGCACCTGTTGCAGTCATCCCCTACCCGATTTCCTGTTATAACTCTGAAACTGTGGTGAATTGACACTATGGTCATGGAGTCATTTATCCTTATGTATGTCCCAAGAATACACACCCAGAATTATGAAAAGTATTTCCGAAACATCCTGTATAGCAGCCATTGTTGATGCAGGTGGTGCTTTCGGGTCTACAGTTACAGTAGTTTTCGTTCTTGGTATAAATTTCTTAAAATTTAGATACGAATGTTTACTCGAAATCACGTTTGAATATACACTTAGAAGCTTGGTTGCACGTACTTGCATGCTAGAGCGCACGCACACACTCTTCAGAATGCGTGTACATCAGCATGCGCGCACTGAAACACACACACACACACACACACACACACACACGAATTAATTACCGTTTTAGTCGACGGTCACTAACTCGCTAGTGACGTGTTTGTTACCCAGTAAAAAAAGAGGCAACTCAGTAAAGTATGTTGCCAGTTACTCACAAGTGTATTTAATTTTCTAAAGCCTGATGAATGACGTGTAGCTTAAATCTGATTGGCTGAAACGTTGACCACTCCTTGATGAGATAAAGAATAGATAGATAATGAAGTGAATATATGAAGTAAAGGATAAGTTAATAAATACATTAATAAAGTATAAGTGGGATAGTTTGAAATATATGATGATAGGTTAATAATAATGATAATATTGTTAACAGGAATAATGAAGTGTTAATAATGATAATGATAATGATTGATAATAATAATTATAATATTAATGTTTTAATTATACGAACAACGACGATGATGCTAACAATATTTATTACAGTACACAACACACGACCAGGGTCTGGTTGTCACGAACTGATGGGCAAAAATCATGATTGAATATCGAATCATATTTTCGGAAAACATTATTATTCAGATTTGGACCAGAAAATATGTCTGTCGGGAAAATGAAAGAAATTCATTACCGAAACTAAATTAGTCAACATTTAAGTGAAGTGTCAAGAGTTTAATTACGTGTTCACTAACCTCGAGGTCAGGCGGCGTCCCTGTGTTAACTACGGCGCTTGTTCAGGCGATGACGTCAGTCCAATTGTTAACGTAGTATATATATATATATATATATATATATATATATATATACATATATATATATATATATATATATATATATATATATATATATATATATATATATATATATATATATATATATATATATATATACTATATATATATATATACATATATATATATATATATATATATATATATATATACATATATATATATATATACATATATATATATATATATATATATATATATATATATATATATATATATACATATATATATATATATATATATATATATATATATATATATATATCACTGTTTTCTTCTTTCACTGATTATCAACGCACCTACAGAATATATATATATATATATATATATATATATATATATATATATATATATATATATATATATATATATATATATATATATATATATATATATATATATGTACAGGTTGACAACCCTTTATCCGAAATTCCGAAAACCGAAAAGCTCTAAAAACCGAAAGTTTTTTGTGGGAAATTTTTTTTTTATTTATTTTTTTTAACAGGGATTATTAGCCCAGCCAGGCACAGATCACTGACCCACATCGGGGCCTGGGGGGCAAAAATGTAATAGTAATAATAATTATAATAATAATTATTCATAGTAAATAAAATTTTTAATAATTATACACCAAAATAAAATAATAATGATTACAATAATAATAATAATAATAATAATAATAATAATAATAATAATAATAATAATAACAATAATACTGTAATAATAAAATAATAATACAGTAAAGAAATACAAGAATGAAAAAAAGATCAAAAGTGAGAAACACGACCTAGACCTATGAATTATTATTATTATTATTATTATAATTTTTATTATATTTTAGACCCCCAGGCCCCAATGTGGGTCAGTGATCTATGCCCGGGTGGGCTAATACACATTAAAAAAAAAAAACCTAACCATTCTGAAAACCGAAAAATTCCGAAAACCGAAATGCCTCTGGCCCCAAGGATTTCGGATAAAGGATTGTCAACCTGTATATATATATATATATATATATATATATATATATATATATATATATATATACTGTATATATATATATATATATACACCGTTCATGAATCACATTAATAAATTTACACATTTTAATTAACTCCAGCTCTTGTTAATTATTGAATGTTAATTTTACGGATGAAATTATAACTAGCGGATTAATTTAAATTATTTATGAATACTGTGTATGGGTATTTATTAAATCGGTTATTTTCAATTTAATAAATTGTTATAGATATAATGAACTTTCCTACCAAGAGCATAAACTGGTTCCCTATCGACATACTGTATATATCGATCACAGGCCTTGACCGGAGGAACGCCGGCGCTTGATTGGCTGATTTTTTTAACTAGAGATATACGGGAAAAATGTCGTACAGTTTATTTAACTTAATATAAGATGAAATTATGTTCTATTTATTAATTTTATGAGTGATTAAATGGCTCATAGGATAGATCTTGATTATTCATAAATGCAGAAGATAATTTAATTTCGTTCATCAGCCAGCGAGATTTGTGTGTGCCAGCAAGTAACGTTCGTGTAAAATTATTATGTGTGGTGTCCATTTTCGCTTTGTAGATGGCACATTCATAAATTTGGCCTGATTATGTTTTGTTTCTATAAAAAGCTAATCTGCACTAGACGTTCGTCATTTACTGCATATACCTGTTATTCAGATAATTCGACAATGGGTTACCAGGATCAACTCCACCCAAGCTTGGTTCACTTTTGAATTCTAATCTATGTAGATATAAGTTAGTCTGTTGATTAGGTTGTAAGTGCGTCCTCCTCCTAGTCACAGGCCTGGCATTTGACATTATTAGGGACCTGCCACTCTTTGCCATAAACAGATAAAATGTACCGGGAACTTTCCCCCCACACACTCATCATTCTCTCACTTTATGTAACTTGACAGAACCTATGACCCTTCAGGCTTTTACGCCCTTAATGTACGAGTCATAAAGGCAAGTATGAACTTTTCATACTTCCCTGTTGGGCGCTGTAAACGCTTCTGCGCTTCACCTTGCACAGGATGTAAGGGGGTGCCCAATAAACTAGCCCCCTCGGGGGCAAATCTGAATCTGAATCTGTTGTAAGTGCGGTGGTAGAGTGGGTATCACACTGATCTGTGTTCAAATCCCAGTTGAGTTAACGATTTATTACCCGGTGTGAGCGAGTGTTAATGATCTAATCATATCCACACCTGCTTGTAAAATGCATAGATCCAGACTACAGGGGAAGATAGGACTATCTTATCTCAACCTGTCCGTGATGTGTTGCTCCAGGCCCAGGTGGCTGAATTGTGCCTCGGATTGACTCCTAAATCTGAAGGTGTGTCAGGCAGGTCGAGCATTAGTACAGGTAGCATGTCAGACCTCAGTGCCGTCATGTGTACACCCACTAAAATATTAGGCCATTTCAATGAACAAAAGATAAAACTTATTATCTTAAAAAAAAATTAAACCAAGCTTTGACAATTTTAAATATATTTTTAACCACAATTACGCCGCTAAACTTAAAGCCAGTTACACTTTAACTTTTTTTATGGATTGACAATGAATTGCAGTAGGTGTGACAGTGTTTTGTGTTGGTGTGGCAATACGTGGTTAGCTTTTGCCGTTTACCTCTGTCTCAGGGTCACGGGGATGTATTTTGTTCTGTATATAGTACATTTATATGGTAGTGTTATTACTTCCCTTAAAGCTTAAACACTATAAGTTACACACAGATACTCGCCAGTCCTTTACTTTCCTCATGCTTACGCAGCACTCGTCTGAGGTAGAGCGGTGAAGACCCGGGTAATGAAGCAGGAAAACTGCACCCAACAGGGGTAAGATGGGTAGAATATGTGGATGATGATGTCACAGCACTCGTTTCAAGTTACTCAAACGTGTCTTCAAACTATACTAATGGGTCGCATATACGTCACGTATACACCATAAATCATGAATATAAAATATGTACAAGTTCAGGTATCAATGAGTCTCTTCTCCTTTGTTTAACTACTGGCCCCATGACACCCAGTGACTGAGGTAAATTCATGAACAGAAACTGACATGAAGAAAGCAATGTTGACATATATGTTGCTTAAATAATTCATGAGCCGACTGGTGGGGATGTTTATTTTCACTTAACACCAAATTGAAACTACAAGTACAACCGACTTACCCAAAGGCGTGATCTATGTTGACTCAGTGTCACTTCATGTTTATTCTCCATGTGTGATATATTTCTTATGTGTATATTTGAGAGTTTATTCATTGATATGCAAAAACATCCTTACCCTCGGCCATGTTTGATAATGGTGCACGACTGGCTTATGTGTATATATTGTATATATCACACAGATGGTTCATGACGCGGTGCAAGTGTACAAAATACGTGTGGCAGGCTGTGGCCTGCCGCCCGACTTGCTCTAGACTCTCTAGAGTCTAGTGTAACAAGGTTTTTGCCACATAGCTGCAGAAATCACAGATATTTCCACACATTTTGTCAGGTTCATTTCCTTGGCCTGCGGTGGTGGCTCTAAAATTTTGGGTAACCAATTTCTCAGTATTAAGATATGTAATTTTTATATCAAAAATTGTTTTCAACATACGAATCTAAAACTCTCTCAAACAAACCTCTACTTATTAGACGATAAATACGAGGTCTTCAACCCCTGCAGCGCGACCTGAGACCAAACATCCTGGATCACACTTGGTCATTCATGCTGGCCGGCCGGCACGCCACCACGACCACCAGACCAGTTTAATAAATGCACCTTCAGAAGAAAACTGTAGACCTGCCTCTGGAACTAATGGTGTGTTTTGTGTATTTCCTGTTAAATCGTTGATAATATTACTGCATTGAAGATTTCACACCGCTGTGCCTTCCTGTGGTTTAAAAGATCTTCGTTGACCATCCTATGGTTAAGTTTTCATAAACTATCCCTTCTTTTTCTTGACCGGAAAATATATTAACTAAGATGGATGTAGAAATTTAGTTACCTCAGTTATTACAGATTTCTTAGGTGATTTGGTTTGAAGGATCACGTACAAACTCCATGTGAAACGATACCCCATCAATAGCTTGTATTTGTAAACGTGTTAACATCACCGCTTCAGACTAAACCTAATCCAGGGTAATAAACATAACCAACGCTTCTTAAGTTAATCATAAAAGGAAAATAATTAGCCTCTAGAAAAACATGTCATTTACCTTAATAAAAACGGGTACCTTAACCTCATGGAAAACAAAATACACAAGGTCATCAAAATGGGAAAATTTTAACCTTAAAAAACCCGGGTACGTGTCCCTATTAATTATGGGATACATAACCTCATTAAAAAACACATAAAAACTCGACACAGGTCTGGTGGTCTGCAGGGCTCCTACTGCCTGCTGTACCTTGATGTGTGCTGATGTTTTTTATGTCCCGCTACAAACTACGAGGGTGCGGCTGCCGAGTGGGTACACCTTTAGTTTAGTTTAACAAATTTATTGACAAAGCTTGGAGTACACCACTTAACTTATTTCCTAAGAGCCGCTGGTGCTCGCTGAAGACACCTCCAGTTCACCCAGCTGTTGGGGAAGTGTAGGTGGTCGAGTGTAGTGCCGGTCACACCTCCTTCTGAAGTACTGAAAGGCTTAGTTTATTTTATGCAGCATCCACACTGCTCCTAACGGGAACTAATGCCTAGGAAACCGGCTCCAACAAACATGGAAGGAGCATAATGTGTTGCTGTAGTCCGTCCGTCCGTCCGTCCGTCAGTACATATACATGACCAGACATTTCCTAAACCATGTTAGTTACAGTCATGAACCTTTATACACTGTACACCCGTGACCTGGCCCTCCTTAAAATAAGATCATTGTGACCAACATTTTTGCATTTTTAGTTTTGTGAATTTCACTAAACTCCATAAATGTGTTCCCCCTCATTACCCCGACTTGATGACTGGTGGCCATCTTGTATTTAAGAGACCTAAGTAATTGTCATGGTTTTGGGTGGCTCGGTGGTATATGAGTGGATTATATTATATAAAGATAATAATATGTCGTATTTCTTATTTCTTACCGTAGAGTTCGATACCTTCACACTGATTACTTACAGGAGATTATGGCGTATCTACGTAGAAGTTCACTCCACCACTCGACATTCCATGATTTATACTTGATAAATGATGATTTAATGAATTCATTAATTTCAACATCCATCTAAGTTATTGGTTATACTTTGTCATAACCAATCAGTCAGTACCTTTAGTAATAATAAGATAGGATCACAGATACGGGCAGATAATTGCACTTACATTTATTTGTCAAGCTTCCATACAATGATTTACAATTTGCATGGATATATAAATCACTCACGTTCGCGCTGTAATAAAATTAATCTTCTAAAAAAGAATTTCAACTTGCTGGCACTTGTGATTACTCTACTATGGGTATGACTTAACAGAGCCTTAATTCTTCAAGTGATACATTTACTGTCAGCCTGGATTGCTTTTGTTGCAACCAGGCTTCATCACAAGAACTTCTGTCCACGGCCATAACAACAAAAAGTACTCTTGGGTTACCACACATAGTCTCGAGTCACTGACAGTCACTGTAGACGGGTGTCGTGCAGGAGAACTCTGTAAGCGTGAATTAATTAACCATTTATTGTAGGTTTGATAGGCCAGCCTGGATTGCTCTTGTCGCAACCAGGCATCCACAAGTGATATTTCCACGGGGATAACAAACCTAGGTTAACATGCTTAGTCTCGTGTCGGCGACGGTTCACAGGACAGGATGGTGGTGGAGGACTCTGTGTGGTGTGGTGTCCCGCCCCCTTTCAGGAGGGAGAGGATGGAGACGACGTCTTAACTAACCCATGGCTCAGGGGATACTACTTAAAATGAGGTTTTTGGGTGTGAAGTGATGAACAGTACAACACTGTTCCACTGCCCACCCCCCCCTAAAGGCTGGCTAACATACACTAATTGAAAATACATGTCCCAGTTATGCCTCGCCGGGTGTCTTATCTCTAGTAAAACAAACTTTGGAGTTGGTTGCGTGGGTAAGCCTAACGCATCCCATGACAGTGTTCCTCTCATTACCCAGACTTGATGACTGGTGGCCATCTTGTATTTAAGAAACCTAAGTTGATGAATGTGACTGAAACTTTGAACTGAGATAAAGTGTTTCGAACAATTAATTCATGAGATCAGATCACAGTTTAATATTTTTCATCATCCTGCATCCTGACTAATTCAAAATTTCTAAATAATCATTTTGCTATTTTTGGTCTATTTTAGATCGTATTTACAAGTTGCTATGTACACATTACCGCATCACTGTGTGCAGCAAGGTTGATGATTGGTTGATTTTGTAAAATGGCGTTAGCTCAACTGTTGTCCCTTGATGATACTGAATATTTGTATTACGCCAATGAATACCTTACTATAGCGAACACCTTATTACAGTGACCACCTTACTATGGCAAACACCACAATGACCGCCTCACCGTGTCTCCTAAATAGTTGGTAGTTTTACTATTGTTTTATAGTTTTTTATTTCTTTTTTTCGAAATGTCATGACTGAAAACGAAAAAATTCAATTTATGTATCGAAAATAATTAAGGGATGAAGGCTATTATTTTAAAAGCATAAAGAGAGAGCCATCATTTGCTTGATTCATTTTCATTTTTTGTCAACTTTTTCTTTCGATAATTTCACTTATCTTGTCTGATTTTTATCAAACATCACAATAAGAAGAAGTCAAGTGTTGAATTTCCAGACGATAACAGTGACAGAGCCGCTATCACATCATGTAATCAGGTTACAACATCCGGGTGAGTCAGCTGTCAGGTGTATCGTGTGCCTGCGATGACCACCTCCAGGGCAGTAGGTAATGTTGCCGTTTACATTATTTGGTGTAACTAAACTTCCCTATCACTATGTAGAACGGGGTATCTGTGTCTATCTCGTCTGCATACGGTAGGTTAGGTTAGGTTTGACCAGGCGTAATCACGTAGGCACTAAAACTTTACGTACTTTTCTGTTTGATCTATGTAAATTATCCTTTTATTAACGAGTTATAATTATTGTACGTACTGAATCGGCTTCTATGTACACCTACTTATTGTATTTTTCAACAGGTGTTAGTAATTACATTCATACACCATATTCGTTAAGTGAGAGAATTAACAGGGAGTCAGAAGGTGCCCCAGGGAGACTGTGGGCAGGAAGTCGCACGTGTTTGGTATGGCTGAAGGGCAAAAATTAGTGAAACTGGGGGCAAGAACCCTTATCGTACAGGGAAAAACTGCCTAAGGCGTCTCTTTGCATGTCAACTCACTTCAGACTGATGATCTAGCTCAGTGTTGCGGTCCAGTGAAACAAAAAAAAAAGCATGAAAAGAAAACTGAATTTACATAGTGACTTGTCTTACCTTTGTGTGTGTTGGACCTGGGCTCTCCAATCCTCCATGGGGCAAACGTCTTTCAGCTTATCTATGGCGGGTCGCGACTATTGGAGATAAGAATGATATATATATAAGTATTTCTATGTTATTATTTTTATTTTTATTTTAAATTTGACAAAAAAGGTAATTATGAAGAGGTGAATTGGAGATGGAGAGGTGAGATATAGTGATGTATGATGGAGAGGTGAGATATAGAGGGATGTATGATGGAGAGGTGAGATATAGAGGGATGTATGATGGAGAGGCGAGATATAGTGATGTATGATGGAGAGGTGAGATATAGAGGGATGTATGATGGAGAGGTGAGATATAGAGGGATGTATGATGGAGAGGTGAGATATAGAGGGATGTATGATGGAGAGGTGAGATATAGAGGGATGTATGATGGAGAGGTGAGACCGATAAGGGCAAATGGTTTCAGCCTTAACAAACAGAATTTACAGATGCCATTGCTCTAAGGTACGGTTGGCCAGTAGATGGTTTGCCCTCCCAATGCGTGTGTGGCTCTTCCTATGATGGCGATCACGCCATGGTCTGCAAGAAGGGGGGCTTCATATGCATGAGGCATGACGAGGTAAGGGATCTCACAGCAAATATGTTGAAGGAAATCTGCCGGGACGTCATGGTAGAACCGACCCTCCTTCCACTGGATGGCGAGATCTTCCAACATAGGACTTCAAACACTTCTAACGAAGCCCGTGTGGACGTCAGTGCTCGAGGATTCTGGACGCGGGACAGCGAGCTTTCTTCGACATCAGGATTTTTGATCCCATGGCCGTTTGTCACCGTAACCTAGCTCTCGATGCTGCGCATAGGAGGAACGAGAACGACAAGAGAAGGGCATATGGGGAGAGAATACAAAATGTTGATCAAGGCAGCTTCACTCCTCTAGTGTTCACAACCTCGGGTGGGATGGGCCCAAGTGCAAGATGTTTCTACGCCAGACTCGCGGAGCTGATCTCCGAACAGAAGCAGCAGCCCAGAAGTTATGTTACAGCCTGGATGAGATGTCGACTGTCCTTCTCTCTCCTTCGGTCGGCTTTGCTCTGCCTCAGGGGAACGAGAGCTTCTGCCCCTACTCCGACAACTGCTGCAGATATTGACTATGAGGCTACAGTCACTGAATGCCGCATAGATCTGCAGCTCAACTAATTTAACACAGATAGGATAGCTTCTTATGTATTAGGATATTTAATATTAAGGTAAATAAATGGTGGCGAAGGTGTGGCTATTGGAGGCTGGAGGCCACGTTAAAAAAAAAAAAAAAAAGGTGAGATATAGTGATGTATGGGAGGTGAGATATAGAGGGATGTATGATGGAGAGGTGAGATATAGTGATGTATGATGGAGAGGTGAGATATAGTGATGTATGATGGAGGTGAGATATAGAGGGATGTATGATGGAGAGGTGAGATATAGAGGATGTATGATGGAGAGGTGAGATATAGTGATGTATGATGGAGAGTGAGATATAGTGATATGATGGAGAGGTGAGATATAGTGATGTATAAATGGAGAGGTGAGATATAGTGATGTATGATGGAGAGGTGAGATATAGAGGGATGTATGATGGAGAGGTGAGATATAGAGGGATGTATGATGGAGAGGCGAGATATAGTGATGTATGATGGAGAGGTGAGATATAGAGGGATGTATGATGGAGAGGTGAGATATAGAGGGATGTATGATGGAGAGGTGAGATATAGAGGGATGTATGATGGAGAGGTGAGATATAGAGGGATGTATGATGGAGAGGTGAGATATAGTGATGTATGATGGAGAGGTGAGATATAGTGATGTATAATGGAGAGGTGAGATATAGTGATGTATGATGGAGAGGTGAGATATAGTGATGTATGATGGAGAGGTGAGATATAGTGATGTATGATGGAGAGGTGAGATATAGAGGGATGTATGATGGAGAGGTGAGATATAGAGGGATGTATGATGGAGAGGTGAGATATAGTGATGTATGATGGAGAGGTGAGATATAGTGATGTATGATGGAGAGGTGAGATATAGTGATGTATGATGGAGAGGTGAGATATAGAGGGATGTATGATGGAGAGGTGAGACAACAGATGAATATATGATGGAGAGATGAGATGACGTATGTATTCCCCATCCCATTTCATACGTAACTTATATAATGAATCCTAAATTAACTTCTAAACATACGTAAACGATAAAATAAAACGTCCCCACCCTCACAGAAGTATAATAAGCAGTTTTGTTTATGATTATCAAAATGTACTATAGTTTCATGGCCACCAAACACATAAAGACTCACAAAAAAACCCAGCACACAAAGACCTCAAGCAGTGACCTCAACGCCTTGTGAATTCCTCCTCACTCTGACTCCCTCACTCTCCCGCCCACCACACCAGCGTCACCTCAACAACCTTCCTGCAGTAATTTGAACAGTTTTGGAAGGCGGTGATCCTGTGGTCCCTCGTGGAAGATGATGGCAGCGGCACAAGAGATGGTAATGCCTCCCCCCTCTCTCTCTCAGCTATGTTAACAAAGCAATAAAGCTTCTTATGGAGGTTTAATAGCCGAGTGAGAATTTAGCGTGCCTTTGTTAATTAATTTTGGTATTTATTGAACGTTCAGGCGGTCAGCTTAATAACTCATAGAAAGCGGCGGCCAATCTTTATTGCTCCTACCTGGCGAGTCTGAAGTTTTCATTGGTTGTTAATCTCTTATTGACTCTTTGATTATCTGGTGTCTTGATGGTGACTCGTATTACTGGGGAAAATATTGTTATTTTTGTTGTCGTTATTTTCTTTTAGTGTTATGATAATTCCTAAAGTTTCGATCACCCAACAGTAAATCGTTACCTAACTTTACAGATTGGGAAGTGAAATCGGCCGAGTGCAGTGCCGGCCAATGTCTCTCTTCCTGAAGTCTATGGGTCCCACTTTCACTTTATTTTGGTGTTATTATTATTATTGTTATTATTATTATTACTATTTTTATTATTGTTATTATTATTATTATTATTATTATTATTATTATTATTATTATTATTATCAGATACAAGTATATCCTTAAATCTGAAAATAAATATCGTGCCAAACATTGACTCGAATTAATAGCGATGACAGAGGTTGTTGCTGAAAATATTGCTATAATCTGAGAGCCAGAGATGTGTTGAGAGGCTACCTTAATGCCCCACACACTATGCCACACACCCACTGTGACCTTCATGACCTGGGTGAGGTGGCATGCAGAGGTCAAAGAGGTCATAACACAATACACCTTATACATCTTGAGTACACTCCTCCGCCTATCTATCTATCTATCTTTCTATCTATCTCATTCCATAACATATAACTTTATTTTCCATTCAGCCTAACGCAATTCTGCTTTAGTTTCCCGGGTTTTGTTTTTTTCGGAAATCATTTAACGCCATGAAAATTTATGAGCGTTTTTAGTGGATATTCCGATATACTCTTTGATATTAACTCCAATTATTAATTTTCATATTCTATACACGATGAATTTTTGGCCCAGAGCGCCTCATTAATACTAGGGCTAAAGAGAGGATCGTTATTGCTGTTGCTGTTTTATACAATATCCATTTGGGTAATTAATGTCATAACCCCTTTATGGCAGCATCATATAGGAGGTAAAATTATTATATTGGGTTATGTATTTTTGTGTATTCGTATGTGTGAGTTTGTGTGTATAGTTATGTATTTGTTGGTTGCCTGTACTGCTCGGGAGAACTGCACATTTTTTTCATGATCGTTTATCCTTGCGACTTAATTAGGGCTTTACTTAAGTGACACCATCCTCTACGCTCTCCTTCCTGCGGTAAAGCACTGCTGAGGTGTCCTTGAAATGTGTTCCTTACATCTTAAATGCAATTAGATACTTTTTTACCCCATTGTTCCTGTTGTTCCGCGCTGCCAGACGTGTGATTACCCCCCCCCCCCCTACGTGGGCGGTGCCGGACACTCCCGCGTGATATGAATACCGTCCGGGATCAAGTGTAAAATATAAATACAGGTAAACCATAGGTACGACGCTACCTGAATACATATATTCTTAATGAAGGCTATAAACTTATCGTGTAATTATTTACGACCTCTCGTGTTCATTAATTACAATAATGGTAGAAGGTTACATGACCAAAGGCTGATAAAAGTCAAGCGAGTAACAACGTCTTACTTAAAATATAGAGGCGGTTCCATAGCAGTCGACTGTGTTTTTATATACATTAAAATTCACTTACGGCGCGATTTACTGTAGACTAAGATTTATTCTAACAGATTAAGTAATAAAATAAATCTCGACTCCATAGGACAGGTATTTAGTGTATGATCTTCCATTATGTATTGTATTTATATCGAACTTAGAGAACATGAAAGTAAATACAACCAGAAGCCTCCTGTTTATATCATTCCACTATTAAACAACTGTGTGATTTCCCATCCTGTGATTTGTAGAGAATATTATCAAAGTAAGGGTGTCGACGGTCTGCAGCTCGGTGTAAAGGCGCGTTGGCTCGTGGGTGTGCGGGCGTGGTGGTGCAATTGTCAATGATTTACGTCGTGGTGGTGGGGAAGGGAGGGAGTAGGGCGAGACACGCAGCCTTGTTTGTGAGTATTTTACCCCTATGTTATGTTACAGCGAGAGGGTGGTGGACTGGGGCCAGCCAAGCGTGTAGAAGGATGTCCACATTGATGTGTAAATATATTGATATAGTCTTAGTTAATTGAACGATATGCGAGTGTAAAATTCACAGAATATTTTCTTAAGATATTCAATACTCTATGTTGATTATTTGATTGTATGATTGTTTGTTTAGTCGCGTTCATGAACGACAAACTCCAGGAACAACGAGGCGGATTAAAACAAAACCTCTGCGTCCTTCTTACGGCAAAACATAAGATGTATAAAAACAAATGAATTTAATAATACATGAAGGCCAAGGGAACATTATTTAACTGGTCTCACCGCCAAGATCCAAGTTGCTGGTAAAAACTCGTCCTCAATGCTTGGGGTGCAGCAACCAGAGAAACTTATTACACGCCAGAAAACAAAGATCCTAAAATGAAAATTTTTAGCTGGACACTGGTAGCAAGATTACGTCATAGGAGTTCGACCTATCAGGTGACGGGGGAGAGGTTGTGGCTGTGAGGGTCTTTACCACAACACACAGCACACTTCCCTCCCCCGTACATGTCCTTCTCTTTTATCACTAGAGAAATAATCTCTTCGATTTAATTGTTGATGACTAGTGTACCTATTAACCTAGAATAGGCGCTTAAAAATCTTAGATGTTAAAGGGTAGTCATACATTATAACATCAACTTTCCTCTTTAGCTTACCTCACATCACTATCCTGTCAACCATATTATCTCCTGACACACATGTCGAACCAGAATGTTTTAGGTTTTTTGTACTCTCACTCACGGTCCAGGGGAGGTACACGTGAATGTGTCCTCTGAAGGCCAACATGAAAGACAAGTGACCTCCATACTGGCTAGGGTTGCCCTGTACACCATGGATAAGTAAGTTTTTATGGATAAAGTACAGTATTTTTCCTCCAAACTACACAGTAGATTATTGACTTTTTACCGCCTGTGATATACAGGTGAAAACTTAGTTTATTTTGATGACGGTACACGACAGGGTGGGAGTCATGGCACGCTTCACCTACAGTATTATGGGAATTGCAGTCTCTGTGAGTGAGGTCCTAGTTTTTATTGTGTGGGAGTAGTTAGATTACCTAGGTCCTAGAAAGCAATTGAAAGGGAGACAGAAAGTGTAAGATGGAAAGATAGGGAGGGAGGGAGGGAGGAAGGGAAACGAGTGAATAAGTGATTGCGGAAACTTACTTATCTCTTGTGACGTCTCCTTCAGTGTTGAGAGGCCCCAGGCATGGTAAGTGAGGACAAGTTTTACTCTAGCACGGGCTCTCATTAACTCGATTTCCTCTTAAGGCTTCACTGGAGACAACCTTATCTGTTTGACTGTTGGTGCGCGTAACCAACAAGTCCATAATAACTAAAGCCAGTTTATCCACAACAGCCTGGATGATTAGAGTTATTCTTTAAAAAAAAC
The DNA here is from genome assembly GCF_018991925.1 of Homarus americanus. Lineage (NCBI taxonomy): Eukaryota > Metazoa > Arthropoda > Malacostraca > Decapoda > Nephropidae > Homarus > Homarus americanus. Next base: position 1,700,213 of record NW_024738608.1, read on the forward strand.
TTGTCGACAGTGATCTTAGGGTGTCCTAATATGTTCCCTCATTAACCTGATGGTTATGATTTGAAATTTCTCGCCATCAGATTCTATTTTTTACTTGTTGCTTCTCTCTCTCTTCATTTTCTTCTCTTATTATCTCTTCGTTCCCTCTCTTTACTCCTCACACCTCAGTTACATCTCTTCTCCCTCCTTCCCCTTTCCCTTCTACGTCAGTAACAATAATCTCTCCCTACCTCCCTCCTTTCTACATCCCAACTTTCTCCCCTCTCCCTCTTTCCATCTCTCCCCACTATCTCAAATCCCACTCCCTCCTCGTTCCCTCCTCAGCTACCCTCCTCCGTGCTAATAATTACACACCATCACTACTACCATGCACGAGGGGAGTGGAAGGATCCTCTACACACTGACGAATGACGCGCTGAGTCGTGTGTATTTGCTTACTAAACTTTGTCAACAGTAGAGAAGACTTTTTGTTACTGTCTGTGTGTACGAATGTTGGTGGGTATATTTGTGTTTTTGTTTGCAGTTATCCGTATTATTAGTGTTTTTAGGTAGAAGTGTACTGTACATGTGTAAGTACCTAAACGTATCTGTGAACGTACGGGTGTGTTTCTGTGTTCATGAATACGTAAAAGTAAGCTGAAATATTCAATACATAAACACAGGCAAGTCTCGTGGTAATCGTTGGTAAGACTTCCAGAGAGTGTGAGTCTGTGTGTGTCTGTGTGCCTTTATGTACGTTGCTTTTAAAACAGTATAACACCACGTGACGTTAGTAAACAAAATAACATGTCATGAGTAAATATAATGATTATATAAGAGAGAAAGTTTATATACAATAAAAGTTATTTAATGTCCACCTGTCCGTCTAATACGTAACCCTTACCTGTGTCCAAAGTTTACGGCAGTTCTATGTTGTGAGTGTGCTGTGAGTCAGTGCTGTGTTGTGAGTCAGTGCTGCGTTGTGAGTCAGTGTGTGTTGTAAGTCAATGCTGTGCTGTGAGTCAGTGCTGTGATGAGTCAGTGCTGTAGTGTGAGTCAGTGCTGTGGTGTGAGTCAGTGCTGTGCTGTACAGTAAGTTAGTGAGTCCTGTGTTGTGAGTCAGTTGTGTATTGAGTCAGTGCTTTGTTGTGAGTCAGTTGTGTGTTGTGAGTCAGTGCTGCGTGCTGTGAGTCAGTGCTGTGTTGTGAGTCAGTGCTGCGTTGTGAGTCAGTGCTGTGTTGTAAGTCAATGCTGTGCTGTGAGTCAGTGCTGTGATGAGTCAGTGCTGTAGTGTGAGTCAGTGCTGTGGTGTGAGTCAGTGCTGTGCTGTACAGTAAGTTAGTGAGTCCTGTGTTGTGAGTCAGTTGTGTATTGAGTCAGTGCTTTGTTGTGAGTCATCTTTAACTGACGTCCATCTGTTAATCATTTTCATACACACGAAATGATAAAGTGGGGAGTGAATGTGAGTCACAGGTAGACGGTCACACTCACCTATCGACAACTAACTCTGAAATCACAGGTTGACTCAAGTGTAGCCACCGTCACTACACCATAAGCTATAAACGGCCGGAACTTTGCATATCGATATACCTGTACACCCTCGGCGTGTTTGTGAACATTTCAGTACATAACACGATAAGTACTGTGTATTGAACCAAATCAGTGACCACATGTTCACCCTTACTTTTTTACTACTAAGGTGCACCCAGTCACCCACACTCTCAGTTGTTAATCGTGTTTTCTTTTTAAATGCTCAGTGTCAACAACTAGACAATGGCAGCTTATATCAATACCTTCATGTTAAATCACAGTTTAAATAGTTCTCTTTTATCGTGAAAGCAATCCCACGTGGTAAGCAGTGACCGTAGCCAATAGGAGTGGCTGAGTAAGTCACGTGCCGGGAGAGAGTGGCGCGAGTGGCCGGGTCCCCGGGTCCCCACCAATCAGTGGCCACTGGAGCACATCTCACGATTCACTTAATAAATTTAGTGCACAGGTGGCCGGAGATCAGTGTCGGCTTGACAGGCGCGCGTGCTGGGGTTGTGTAAGGTGTCTCCTGTACTGTAAGTGAACGTGTGACTGGGGTTCACTATACCGTTTGAGCATTACTTGTTCTTGGTGGTTCGAGGGTGAGTGACAGCTTCTAATTATCCTTAAACAAGTAGCAGATTTGTTTTGGTTACATGTTTAAATCTTCCGCAATTGAAAGAATGATTAAGGCTTATTAATTAACCTTTTTTTGTTGCGTAGAGGACAACACGTGACCATGAATTTTTTTTTTAAAAAGTAACTTTTCAATATTATACACTTAAACAAATCTGCCATATGTTTATTAAAGCAAATTTTCCACATAATTTACGTAAAATATTTCGCGAAAATTATGTTTTGTTGACGGTTCTTGTTTATGTTGCTCTTCGTAATTTTGTAGAAGAGAATTTTCGCGATGATAATGATAAGTATCTTATTATTAGTAGTATTAATATATTATTTCATTATGATTAGTATTAGCATGATATTATTGCTTTCTTTATTATTTTATTTTAATTATTATTATTAATATTATTGTTGTTGTTAGTAGTAGTATTATAGTAGTATCATTAAGATAAATAATATGAATATTTGTTTTATTATTACTTACTTATTATGATCTTTTTCACATTATTTTCCATTACTATGAATACTAATACCAGTTCTCACTATGGCATTAGTAATAATAGTTGGAACTTTAATAATAACGACTACGGTACTCTAGTTTATCAAAAATAGTACACTAGTTAAAAGGGAAGAATTAAACTTTTGAGTACTCACCTGATTCATCGTCCTCATAATACGAGTACTCAGTGGACTTATCAGCGTACTCAAGGGTTTTAAGTGATAATAGTCAAAGGGTCGTCATCGTACTCGGGGGTTAAGTGACTGTGCAAGGAGTGGTTAAATCATCTAGCTGAAGTGGTTAAATAATGATGCTCAAGACGTTAACTCATCGTACTCAAAGGGTTAATTCATTGTAATCAATGGGCTCAGATATTTTAATCAACGGACTATTTTATTGTACTGGAGGATGTCATCGTACTCAAGGGGTTGATAATACCATTGTTAGCCCCAGCGATACTAGCAGTATAAAGTGAAAAATAATGAAATACAATAATGTTTTCAGTATCTTCATTATGATTAACACACTAACACCACCATACACTCACTAACTCCACCACACATTCACTAACACCACCATACACTCACTAACACCACCACACACTCACTAACACCACCACACACTCACTAACACCACCACACACTCACTAACACCACCACACACTCACTAACACCACCACACACTCACTAACACCACCATACACTCACTAACACCACCACACACTCACTAACACCACCACACACTCACTAACACCACCACACACTAACACCACCCGACTACTACTTCGCTGTCACTCGGAATCGAGTATGACGAATATTCAGCTATGATACAATGATATGAGGTATTAGGGATGTCACCTAGGTTATTGAGTTTTGAGGTGACTAAAGAGCCCAATACGGGACCCGCAGTGTCGTTCACATTCGTTGCACATGTGGAGGGCTCCATCTACTGCGGGAGGGGCGGTGGCAGCATCTTTCCGGCATTGGCGCTTGTCTGCCTCGGTTTGCGGAAGGGTAAACTCGAAAGTATTGACACCTTCTCGTGTTGTGCTCCTCCAAGCTTTACGATGTGGAGTAATCGACTCCCAGGTTAGGGGCTCGATTTGGCACTTTTTCAGGATTGTCTTAAAACTATCCTTATACCTTTTCAATTGCCCGCTGGCGTTACGTTTACTAATTTGGCAGTCTACTGTCGTCCATGCTGGTAACATGGCCAGTCCAACGTAGTTGTTCATGGATAATGGTAGCTTCGATTCTCCTATAGTTGGTGTCAGCAAGAATACTGGCATTTGTTCTCTGGTCTTCCAGCAAACTCGGAGGATGGAAGGTAGACTACTTTGGTGAAAGTTCTGAAGTGCCTTGAGGTGCTTCCTGTATATGAACCATGTCTCACTGCCATATAGCAGGGTGGAGAGGACTACTGCTCGATATACGTGCAGCTTTGTAGATAATTTCAGCTCCCTACAGCTGAAGACATGATTTTGGAGTCTACCAAAGACTTGAGATGCACATCTGATCCGATGCTGAACCTCTTCATAAATGTCTGCGGTGGTGGACAGGTGGGAGCCGAGATACCGAAAATGGGTAGTACCGTTAAGCTGGATGGATGGTGGAGGTGTGTCTGAACCAGTGGCAGGTTGAAAGAGAATCTGAGTCTTATGTACTTTCACCTCAAGGCCGAAGTTTGCATACGCGTCTGCGTAGGTGTTCATGATCTCCTGTAGGTCGTGGTCAGTGTGAGCAACAAGGTTGAGGTCGTCTGCATACTGAAGTTCAGTAATGGAAGCTGCTGACACCTGTGTTCTTGCCTGGAGTCGTCTTATGTTGGAAAGATCCCCCTTCACCCAGTACTCGATGTTCACCCCGCTGGCTAAATTAGCACTGGCACGAGTAAGGAAGGCGGCCAAGAAGATGGAAGAGAGAGTTGGTGCCAGTACACACCCTTGTTTAACCTCTGTTTGGATGGGGAAGAACTCTTACTGGGTGCTGTTGTGCAGGACATTGCCGTTAATGCCATCGTGGAGTTGCCTCACAATAGTGATGAAATTTGGTGGGCAGCCAAAACGGTTGAGGGTCCACCAGAGGGCTTCCCTGTTGACCAAGTCGAAGGCCTTGGTTAGGTCGATGAAAGCCATGTACAGGTCACGACGCTGTTCTCTGCACTTTTTCTGCATCTGACGGGCAACAAAGATCATGTCGGTGGTGCCATATGATGGTCTAAAACCACATTGAGATTCAGGGAGGAAGTTTTCCGCCTCAGGAAGAAGTCTATTTTGGAGGACTCGGGCGATAATCTTGCCAGCTACGGAGAGCAGCGAGATCCCGCGGTAGTTGCAACAGTCTGACTGGTCTCCCTTGTTCTTATAAATGTTGACAATGGAGGTGTCTTTAAGAGCTTGGTGGATTTCCTCCTTTTCCCAAATATTCTCCAGGAGAGAGTGGAAACGGCTGGTAAGCAGAAGTCTTCCTGCTTTATACACCTCGGCCGGGATTCCATCAGGCCCTGAGGCTTTGTTTTTTTTTAATCTTTTTGATGGCAGTAGTTACCTCATCCATGATTGGAGGATACCTGAGGTGGGTCAGCTCTGGATGCTGAGGGACCTGCTGGGTAGTCAGGACATCCACTTCGGTGTTTCGGTTGAGCAATGAATGGTAGTGCTCTTTCCAGCACTGAAGGAGGCCTTCATCGTTTTTAATTATGAGGTTACCACCAGATGAGCGGAGGGGAGCTGTGCCACGAGTTGTTGGCCCATAAAATATTTTCGTGAAAATGGAAAATTCGCGCATCTTGCGCTGATCTGCTTTTTTTTAAGCCAGTCATTCTTTAGATTGCGATTTCCCGCCGGGCTGCTGCTTTCTTCTTGCAGAAGGTATCAGCTTTGGTTCGAGACTGAGCGTTGTTCTGCTAGTCAGTAAAAGCAGCACATTTATCATCGATGAGTACTTTGATTGCCGCGTCATTTTCATCAAACCAGTCCTGGTGTATTCTTTTGATGTGGCCGAGGGTCTCTCTGCAGGTTTTTGTCATAACAGTATTAAGAGAATCCCATTCGGCACTGGGATTCACGTTGTTTGCTGTTGGGTTGTTTATAAGCCCATGTTCGAGCTGATTAGGGTTAAAACCTCTTCTTGAGGCTTGCTGCATTTGCCGTTTTGGGGTGACGTGAAGTGAGAGCTTGGATCCGACAAGTCGGTGATCAGTGTCACAGTGGTCTGAGCCACTCATGGCAAGGGTGATGAGAACATCTCGGCGTTCTCTTTTTCTGACAATGATGTGGTCAATAAGATGCCAGTGTTTGGATCGTGGGTGTTGCCACGAACCCTTGAACTTGTCGGCCTGCCTCAACAAGGTATTGGTGATGGTGAGGTTGTGTGCAGCACACTTGCTGAGGAGGAGTAGGCCGTTGGGATACACTTGCCTAGTCCATTTCTCCCTATGGTTCCCTGCCAAATGTTAGCATCTCTGCCAATTCTGGCATTGAAGTCGCCAAGGAGCACAACCTTGTCTTCTCTGTGGATAGAGGTTAGCACTCTGTCGAGGTCAGCATAAAAGGCCTCCTTGATGTCATCCTCTGCATCCAGTGTTGGGGCGTATGCACTGATGAAGAAGGCATGACGTGAGTGATTCAGTGGGACTCGAAGGGTCATGAGGCGCTCGTTGATCCCAATAGGCATTTCAGTTAGCCTGTGTAGGAAGCGTTGGCGGATTGCAAAGCCAACTCCATAAATGCAGTTCCTCTCTGCAGCAGGCTTACCCTTCCAGAAGAAGGTGTAGCCAGACCCCCGTTCTGTGAGTTGGCCCTCATATGGGAGCCATGACTCACTGATGGCTGCTATATCGATGTTATACCTAGTCAGTTCTTGTGCCACAAGGGCAGTTCTTCTTTCAGGGCATGTATTTGTACCAGTATCCAGAAGGGTCCTCACATTCCATGCAGCGACCATAAGAGGTTGTATGGTTTGTTTTTGTTTGGATCTGTGATTTTGGTTGTTTTCCACCATATAAGGATGACCTTACTGGGTGCGGTTGCCCAGTCAGGTTGGGTTTTTAGGCAGGCTATGTTTAGGGCACCTTTTCTAGCCCCCTCCCCAGAGTGGCTCCCTGATAGGGCTGCTCTTTCGCACAGACAAGACCGGATTGCACTGCTGCCTAGATCCCAGTGCATAAACTACCATCTTATCTGTGCCGCCCATGTGCAGAGCTGTGACTAAAGACTCCCAGCAATCATCTCTGCCTGTCCCCGTCGCCATAGGCAATTGGGGGTATAAGGATTTTGATGATGATGGAGCTCTGTATGCATGTCTGCCTGATGCGGGGCTCTACAGCAGATTTTTAGTTCGTGGTTTACTCCCGTAGCCTTATACCTACCAAGGTTAATCTGCAAGGCAGCGGGGCGGTGGTTGGTAGGCGCCAGGATGTGTCCACATGCCAGTGGGCCTATGCGCCGTCCCTTTGGTACCTATTGCTACTCCGAGATCCCCTACTGATCTAGTTTGGGCCCACGAGGCACCCAGTTACCGTGTGTTGTCACGAGGAGGCACAGCAGGAGTCTTGTTAGTGAAGAGGCTGTGTACTGGCAGGGGAAGACTTATGCAAATTGCTTCCCTGTTCGCCACGAGGGCTAGCTAGCGACGGAAGCTGAAAGCAAGAGGGAGCAAGCAGTGCTTGCACCTTAACACTAACATAATGCTGCCACTCTAGAAGCATTTCACCATTCTGTGTGTGGCTGCACACACTCACTATCACCACAGCTACTTATTTACCTATTAAGGCATTCTTAGTATTTTTTGTCCTCTCCTGAAGGAATTGGATACCAGGTGTGTGTGTGTGTGTGTGACCCTACTCCTGACCCGTTTTTAAAACCTGCTTAAACACCCCTCCTCACCATCACCAGTAGGGCCTAGTGTGTGGCTTCTGGTCTACGCCTCTCTCACATGCCCCCTCCCTCACCCTCACCTCTCCCTCAGTTTCAAATCTCCCTCACTCTCAAATCTCCCTCACTCACGTCCCCCTCACTCTCACTTGCTCTTCATTCTCACTTCCCCTTCTTTCTCATGTCTCCCTCACTTCCCTGTTTCATACCTCACATCCCGTCTCCTTCACACCCATGTCTCTCTCACGTCCCCCTCACTTTCACGTCTCTCTCACGCTTACGTCCCCCACACTCACGTCTCCCTTACTTTCACGTCCCCCCCTCTCTATCACGTCTCCCACACTCGTATCTCTCCCTCACTCTCATGTCTCTCTCACGTCCCCCTCACTTTCACGTCTCTCTCACTTTCACGTCCCCCCTCACTATCACGTCTCCCTCAATATCACGTCTCCCACACTCATATCTCCCTCACCTGTCGTCTCCCTCACTCATGTCATGTGAATGTTTGGCTTATGGATGTTTTGTGATATTTTTTGTAACAGTATCGATGTTCATTCTTTGGATATTTGATATATGAATGTACTGTATTGTGTATGAATGTCTTGAAAAGGGGTAGAAAATTTACTATATATGCTACGATAATGAAAATGAACCTATGCCAATAAGAGTCATTAAATTTGAAAGAGAAAAATAGAGAAAGAAATACAAAACGAAAAATATAATACGTTGTATGCGACAAAAACAATAGAAGAACGTTATGAGAAATAGGTATTGTAGTCCCGTGTTCGTTCATAAATAAAATTCGATAAAAGAAATGGGAAAATAAAACTAAAACTACATTAATAATAAAGATGGTAAAAGTATCCGCATCAATATTGATTAATAAGAAAATACTGTACGTAGATCGTGCAGTTTCAATCTACTGAAATATTAATACGGGCGTGATTTTCAAGTCGCTTTCACTGCTATCACTGGGGTATAAACGAATTAATCCAATACTGCTAGACGTCTGTTCGTTTCTCTTTTTGTAAGGTTTAATGGTTGAAGTCTTGACTAGATATATTGGTGAATACTAAAAGCTTGTTATTTTCACCGCTTACTCCTGTCATTATGAATAATGAGAGGGTGTATAGCAAGTCAACTTACCCTTGCCCCGTGAAATTAAAAGCCTCATTGGCGGTGTATTCAAAGTAATTGGTATAATGCTTTAGAACTAACCGACTATAAGCCTCCATTAACGGTGATGTGTTTGTGAAGAAGTGCTTTATAAAACCTTGTGTTTAACGGGGTTTACGTTCACCATTCGAATTCTCAAATGATGTTAACTTTTAATTGTTTTTTGCTAACCTGTGGCAGTTCGGATTCATTTACTTGGTTTTCTTTCACTAAAGAACAAAAATACTGAGAATGCGTCATGAAAATGGTATTGAACCTCAGCAGTAAGTGTGGACGATCTCTTTCTCTATTTAGGGAAAAAGCTTGACTTACGAACCTTTGAAAATCCGGACCTTCTGTTTTTATTATCAGATACATGTTGTAAGTCTGGTGGGTCCTGATAACTCGTAGCTTTACACACACACACACACACACACACACACACACGCGCGCGCGCCTTCATTGATTTCACGAAAGCATTCGACCCAGTTGACCACAATTTAATCATCAACAAAGCTATTGACCTCGGACTTTGGAGAAGTCTTATACCATGGCTTACAGACTTTCTCAGTGACCGACGCCAAGCTGTACGCTTCCGAGGGGCTGTCTCCACCTTTCAGTCACTCAGCTGTGGCGTCCCCCAAGGCACCAAGATGGGACCACTCTGCTTCCTTATGCTTATCAATGATGTCCTAAGAGAAACCCCTGCTCGCTGGAAATATGTCGACGACTCCACTATTGGGATCAGCGTCAACAATTCTGCTCCCGACTATACCGCCCTTCAGGTTTTATTGAACAGTCTCCAAAACTGGGCCACCAACAACCACGTCACCATCAACCATACCAAGACCATGGTTATGCACATCAACCTCTCCTCCGACATTGTCCCACCCCCTTCCATTACTTTAGGTCCCAACACACTCCAGGTTGTAGATTCCACTAAGCTCCTCGCGTCACCATAGACAACAAACTAAATTGGAAACCACACGTCAGTGAAGTTGTCAAGTCCTCCAATTTCCGTCTCCACCTTCTCCGCCGACTCAAGTCTCCTGGAGTTCCTGCACCCGAGCTCCTCAGTGTTTACTCAACATTCATACTTCCCAAGCTCACCTATGCCTCCCCTACCTGGTCTTCCTCCCTAAATGCCACATAACGAAAACACCTAGAAAAAGTGCAAAAGAGGGCATGCAAGATTATTCTCTCCCCTTCCTACTCCACATATCAAGAAGCGCTCAACACACTGACCCTTTCGACTCTCATTGACCATCACCACGACCTCATCTGCAAATTTGGTAAGAAGCTTCTGCACCATCCTCGACACCGGCTCCTACTACCACCTGAGATCCCTAGCCCAAGAATTGCTGTTCGACACCACAACCGCATCCAGCCCATACGTGCACGAACTGATCGCTATAAGAACAGCCCAGTCCCAACCATTGTAAAAATTATCAATAACTTGTAATAAACCAGTGTATTCACTCCCAGTAAATCCTACTTCTTGCACTGTCACTATGTTGAAATGCCCTGTAGTTTGAGCTTTTCCCCATCTAGTTATTATATATCTTATTTGTATCACTTATGTTATTTGTATATTATTTGTAAATCGAAACCCATTCCCCAATTATGTAACTGTATATTTTCAGCCTTCTGGCTGCTATGCTCTTTCAATAAACCGTTAATTATTATTATTATTATAAATATTATTATTATTATTATTATTATTATTATTATTATTATTATTATTATTATTACTACACTGCTGTCACCGCCCTCCATCCATCGTAAATTCAACCCGGGGTAATTTTTCAAGCTGTCGACAACCGTGATGGTGAGTTAGTGTGTTATGATGCGGTGTGAGGCAGATGTGTAGCCGCCCCTCACTCATCCATGTGGCGCCGCTCATCCACCTTCCCGCTGTTCGAACTTGTGACAGACTCGTTGATGGATGAGTGGATGAAGTGAATTAGTTAAGAGACAGACAGAAAAGGTAAGGAAATATTTATTGTAAGGTAGCGGTCGGTGTGTGCATCTTGGTGGAGGGAGTATGGTAACTTAAGTGTTATCGACCAGAAGCGCACGGGAGCACTGTCAGTATAATTATAATCACTGAGAAGCTCCACTACATGATGACATCTAGAAGGCGCCATTGTCTTTAAATTACACGTTGGAAGACGGTAATGTACATTTAATTATCGCTTAGTAGACAGTAGGCGCTCAATAACAGTCCCGACACTGGCCATCATGATAATTTACGCCCAGCCTCACCTTTCCCGCCAATATTTGTTTATTATGCATGATGCTGCGGGCCAAACCCTCGACTTGGCCCCACGATTCTTGTATTCTTCCTTCCAAGCCCATCCCCCGTTGTCTTTAACATTATATTAATCACCTATGATCATATGGCCTTTTGTTGTTGTGCATTGATTGCTGAGTCACCTGACAGAGGGCGTGTCGCACTCCGGGTTAGTGACCTCTTCCAGTATAGCACAACAGATTCTAAGTGTTGTGTATACTCCTGACTCGACTATCGTACACTTAGACGGGTTGTGAGTTTGGTGTTATTTTTATGCACCCGTGACAGACACGATCATGGATTTACTTGAAAATGTCTACTTATTTGTTCATGTATTGTAAATGGATATAGTTAATTGTACCGGTGTGTGTGTGACATGCTCGAGGTAAAAGGCTAAGTGTGTATACAGGCGTGCGTGTGTGTACGCGCGCGCCTATTAGTATAAATACAGGATAAACGTGGGTCCTTTAAGTGGCTCTTAACCTAGTTTTGGCAAAGATTGGATCTTGAATTAATTATTCCTGAAATCGAAGGCACCATTTATCACGGTCCGATGGTGGTGGTGATAGTGGATGTCATGGTAGTTATGGTGGTGGTGATAGTGGATGTGATGGTAGTTATGGTGATGGTGGTGATAATGGATGTGGTGGTGGTGTTAGTAGTAGTGGTGGGTGATAGTGGTGCTGCTGATGGTGTTGGTGACGGTAGTAGTGATGGTGGTGACGAGGCTGCAGGAGTGAACCTCTCAATACTGATGTAACTTCCATCACTGCCCTACGTCATCTTCATAATCTACAGTACTTACGTTAACGCTGATACTCATCTACACATATATTATCAAAACTATTTAAAATTTAAAATATATATAGATAATACTGTACTCTTAGACCATTTACTTTAACTCCCGCATATGAGTTCCGTCCGTCCGTCTTTCCAAGTTTCGTTTCGGAAGCATAAATGTAAAACTATGCGCAATGCGTAAATAAAAGTTCGTATGTAAATGAACTTGGTAAAGAAGTGTTAGTTACTGTAAATAATACATTGGTAATAAGGGATACAGCTGTTAGTCGTAAATAAATTATCTTTATTATAGATTTTACTCATTAACAAACAATTGAGTAAATGAATAATAATAATAAAAATAATATTGAAAAATAAAGGATACACTTAACCGATATGCTCTTATTAATTATTGGGATTAAAATGTAAATAATAATTTTTTTAAGGTAGCAATACTATTGATAAAGACAGAAAGAAGAGCATAATTAAAAACGGTAGGTAATAAAATGAGAAATATTAACATGTGTTATTAACCTCTTGAGTACGATGATAGTTCCCTGAGTACAGTATTATCGTACTCAAAGTGTTATGACATCGTACTTAAGGACAATATCACTATAATCAAAGGCTTAATATGTACTCAAGGGAATATATCAATGTACTCCAGGGGTTAGGACGTACTTAAGAGACTTTATTAGTGTACTCGAGGGATTATATCAATGTACTCGAGGAGGTAAGATGTACTCAAGGGACTATATCAATGTACTCAAGGGGTTAAGATATACTCACGGGATTAAGATATCTTTCTCAATAGGATAATTCATTGTACTTGGGGGGGTTGGCATCGTACTCAAGGGTTTTTTTATATCTTACTCAGTCGACAATCATTATACTCATGTTTTATCGTACTCGAGGAAGGGATAAATTCATTATACTGGAGGGGCTACGTCATCATACTCATGGGGTTAAGATTATCATGATAATTGCCATGAGGTAACCTATAACATACAACAATGAACTCTATGCATTTATAACAAAAGAAACAAACTGGTGTATTTCTGCTAAAGTTAGTGTAGTGTTGTGTCTTGAACATGTTTGTGTGTATATGTGAGTGTCGTGAACCTGTGTATATATTGTTTAGGTGTTGATATATGTGTTTGTATAATAGTATAGATTGTTTATTTAGGCGCGTTGTATAAGTGTGTGTTTGTATGTCATGCACGGATGTTTTTGTGGTGTCGGGGTGTTTGTTATGTGTGTATATTTTTGTTTGTTTACATAGCAGTATTGTTTGGGTAGATATATCTTGTCTGTGTGTGTGTGTGGGTTTAGGTAATCATGTGTGTATTTGAACATATCTCGTGTGCGTATATGTAGGAATGTCAATTATGTGTAATAACCAATAACCAATAATTCTGTAGGAGAGGTCTTAGTGACACACACACGCACATCAATATTACGTCCAGCCCACAACATATCCCGCACCTCCAGCTAGGCTTCCTCCTGCTGTCGTTCCTGGTAGTTAAGATCAGAGGAGGTGTGATCACGGGGGAGGTGTTCCTGAATATTTTATCTCATAATTGCCTTCACCTGTTAACCCACCTGTTCCCCCCCACCTGTTACCCCCTACCCCGCCTGTTACCCCCCCCCCCCCACTACCTCACCTTACTTTGCGTGTCTGACTCCTTACAGAAAAAGAATGTGTATATTTACTATTTGTACATGTTTCTAAGATTGTATACTTAAGCGCAAATGTGTTTTATTCTATCAATTATGTAGACTCAAGAGACACACAGTGCATACACATACGCATTACATACACGCACGGAAGCACCGACATGTTTTTATTGCCTTCTGAAGTAGGTGAAGAAAATCTCTAAAGTATTTTTACTCCTCACGACATCACACATCTCTACCTGCTGGGAACGTCTTAGACACCCACGAGTTGTACACCTTGGGCTTGTGTACAGGAGGTGGTAAAGAAGACGATGGGGCCTCTGTGAACCATCTCTCTCTATATACACACACACACACACACACACACACACACACACACACACACACACACAAATAAAACAACTCCCTCTGGAGCTTCGAGCCAAAACCAACCAAAACAAGCTCGTCAATCATGAACTTTATGGGCATCAAATTATAATCATATTTTTTTTCTCCGCTGTGACAGAATACAAAATCAGTGGAGGTTGTCGACCGTCATGGCGGGTGTGGCAGGGCAGAGGGTGTGCTGTGCTCTGCTGGCCCTACTGGGGATGGTGAATGTTCCTGGGGCGGCGGGTCAGCCTTCAGTGTCACTTGCGCCCTTCGAGTTCCACCACCGAGCAGTGATGGACCAGAGGGGCGCCTACATCATGCTGTGGACGCCCCTGCAGGACAAGATCGTCATTGAAGTACAGGTGAGCTAAGGGTTGTGGGTTGTCTGCTGTTGCCTTGTGTGTGTGTGTGTGTGTGTGTGTACTTTTTGCAGTATACGTGAGCATCTCTCCTCTAATACCAAGATGTAGGTGGTGACTCAGGTGTTGTGTTGCAGGTGGCGACGCGGGGGTATGTGGGGCTTGGCTTCTCCCCCAACGGCGGCATGAAGGGCGCCGACGTGGTCATTGGGTGGGTCGACGCCCAGGGTCAATTGCAGTTCCAGGTAAGTGGCACCCAGTAAGGCCATGCTAGATAGGTGGCACCCAGGTGTTTGCATGAACAGGTATATGAAGATACAGGCATATGTATAGGTAGGTATAAGGTGTTAGAGGTAGATTTATAATGTAGTATGGGCAGATGTATGTTTTCCCAAGTGTAATCTGATATACACTGGGTTTAGACACAGGTGTAGTCAGGCACATTACAAACCAGTGTAGTACGATGTTCCCCTCACCCTACCGTCACACTCCTCTGCACCTCATCCTAAAACTCACACTATCCCCCTCCCCTGTTATCTGACCTCCACAGCACCACCGTCGAGGGAGGTCAAACGCTTCTTGATTGTATAGTTCTGTTTTACTTATGACAATATATACATTTTTTTCTTGAGTTAAAAAGTCCAACTACAGAGTCTCGATCGCCAAGGGTCATTCTAAAAACTCAAAATCACCCCAAATTGACATTCTAACTCACGAAAGATATATCCGTCACCTGTACATTCCCAGACTTTCTCTTCCTTATGTTGGTTTTGTTGATGGACTCGTCTTGCGTGTTTAACTCCTCTCACCGGTGTTGACTATGTAAAGTGTTTGGGTCTCGTGTTCAGTGAAGTCTGTCTACACTCTGGTCTTCTCCAACCTGTAGTGTAGGAGAGTAAAAGAGCGATAGAGAAGGAGAGTAAAAGAGCGATAAAAACCGTGAGAGGAGAAAATTTAAAGATAGAGAGAGCAAGTAAAAGAGAGAGGACACACACACACACACACACGGTACTTTGCTTTTACCTTGAATTCTGAATAAATGAAAAAAATTACCTCTCGTGTGACAAAAACATAACGTTGAACTACTCTGTGATGTTCCGCCATGATCCAATACTGTGATAGATGTCCACTCATGCTCCTGTGTTGCAATAATCTCACCCACGCTCCTTTAATGCTCATATCGTTTTGATATTTCTTAATGCTCCTGTTACTGCAAGATATTCCTTCATGCTTCTATTAGTGTGAAATGCTCCTTCATGTTCTTATATGTCTGATATGCTCTCTTTATACTCCTTGACGCTCCAACGATGATAAACTCTCCTTCATGCTCCAGGTGATGGCAGACAGTCTCTCATTGCCGTGTCAGTCAATGCTCCCTCATACTCCTCATAAAATAAGTATTAGTTCTCCCTAATGGCCCGGCCCCCCTGGCCATCTACCCTCTTCATCTTATTTTTTTCTGTAATTATTGTTTATTCTCCGTCTTATCTGTTATTCATAAATGCATCAATTTATGGCCTTGTAATCAAGATGGCGGCGACTTCTAGGTTGAAACTTTTTTTGGTGTTTTGTTTATATACTTGATCCCCAATTGCCGCAGTCAACAGGAATAAGTGCGGGAGTTTTTATTTATTTTTTCTAGTACGCCGAAATCATGCCATCGGGTAATAAAAAGCACTACTGGAACGCAAGCTGTCAGACAATCCTCGTCATACAAGTTGGATTACTCGGGAAAAACACAAAAAAAAAATCGACAAAAAACGAAGTGACTGACTCGTCTCTTCAATTAGCTACGGGAGGACGTGTACTGATGTTTAGGGATATTGACCTCTTGGCCTTATTATTATTATCACACACACACACACACAAAGCTTTATAAAGACTTAGAGATACTTGGCTGAGTTCACGATTCTGTGGTTGGTTGATCGTTTATGAGTGTGAGGAAATAAATGTTTTGTAAATAATATCCGATAATTGGTTAAGAGGATGATGATGATTACGTTACTACATGATGATTAAGGCTGTGTTAATTATATATTATGTAGGGGTTTTTGAGGTGAGCGTTGTAGTAGTAATTGGTGGGTAAGTCTTTGTCCTCAGTACGAATCATTAAGAATCTACATATGACTTGATCCTCGGGAGGTGAACCTTGTAGTCTGAGTACGACTTGTAGGTTTCGGTTCTTAAACACTGAAGCAGTACGTTGGTGAAGAATCCATAAGTTGTGTCCTGTTCACCTGTGTTGTTAATTACACAGGTGAGGTAAATAAACGGTCATCCCAGGTGAGAGAGAACAAGACTTAATTAACCACATTAATCTGTACATGTCTTTAGGGTGCAATATTTCCCCCGAACAATAGTAATTTTGATTTTATGCTTTTAATGTTGGGAATTCATTTAATAAGTAATTTTTAATATGATAAAACTTTATCCTCCTAACTTTGTAAAACTTGGTATAGATGTTTTACTATTTCATTAATTTCTTTAGATACAAGTGTATTTTTCTTAGTCTTGTGTATGTTTGTAATCTCTAAGGCACTTTGTTTGTGTCCTGTTTTCCTCCATATACACCCACATACCTAATAATTCCCTACATAACCCCCACACCTCCATTCTCCCACACACACAGTCACACCCCTTTCCACATTCACTCACACCCCATTGTCACCCACACGCACAAACAGTCACCCCCACAAACCACCCACACCCCCAGTTTCCACCACACACTCTGACCGCAGTTCATAGCCAGAGGTGTCCAGCTCGGGTATAAACAGCCAGCAGGTTCCCTCCCTCCGCCGCCGTGAGCACTGCCCTCAGCCAGTTTAAAAGATTCTTGCGTGTTAATTCTCCCGCCTCCTGTATTTGCCTCCCCTCCATGCCAGCCTCTCCACCACTACCATTACGTAGATTGGCCTCTCCACTTTGCCTCCGAAAATCGGCTCGGGTCACGCAGGCCTCAGGAACCCTGTGTCGGGTCCTTAACGCCGAGTGTGTGGCCAGGTGGCGGTGCAGGTGAGGTGATGGAGGGCGAGCAATGACTGCCATTACCCCCACACACACACCCCGTGATGCCCATCGCTCTCTGGCGCCACAATGTTGTATTTTGATGTAAATTACTTCCTTTATGTAGGAAAAAATACCCCTTCTGAATAACACAATGTGCAACGATATTTTTGTATAAGTAGGCCTGGGGGTCACTTAATGCAGTCTAGGTATCCGTTAAAACTTTCGATGGAGCCACAAAAGGTTTTGCTTAAGGTGATTTTCCACTTGATGATCGACAAGTATTTGGACACCGTGGTGGGAGTCGGCCAGGCCTTATCCTGTGAGAGAATTGTTTTGTCCTGATTGTATTGTGATGTGAGTGGCGTGGGTGGTGTGGGATGGGTAGTTGGGTGGGCGGTGTGGGATGGGTAATGTCAGATGGGTGGATAGTGTCGGATGGGTGGTGAGGGATGGGAGGAAGGGGGGATAGCGAGGTTTCTAAAGATGAGAGGAAATATATGTAAATTTTTAGTCTTGAGGAGGGAAGCAGGAAGAATATTGCTGTTATTTATAGACACATTATGGATAAGAGTACTAATAGTGTCACATTTTAAAGAACAGTGTGATAGATGTATAGATGTCAACGGAATTTTACTCATAAACGAAAATATAGAATTAACACTTCGACATCAAGGAAAACAAAGAAAAACAAAGTAATAAAACGAAAAATACAAAAATAAACACTTTAACCTCAAGAAATAAACGAACAATGCAGAAAGAAACATAAAAAGTCGAATAACAAAACGAAATCTGCATAAACCAAACATCCCAACATCAATGAAATCATATTATTATTTTTGTCCTTATGGTACACCGACCTCCTCCCGCCCCCCACACTACACCATTCATCATCTCCAGTCTCCTCCCGATGCTTCCTGCCACAAACACCCAACCCTTATTAGTCCTCCCGGCACGTATGTGAAGGTTGTGACGCCTGGTATCTCTTTCCTGATCTGTGTGTTTTAGCATGGGAGAGTAGGAGGGCCAGCATGGGAGGGGGTGGGAGGAAAACAAACTCTTCCACAGGTAATTATCATTGTCCTGGGTGGGGGAGAGAAGGGAGGATGCGAGAGTAGAGGAACACTCGAGGACAGGTAAAGTTAATGATGGTATACCAGGTGTGTGTGTGTGTGGGTGTGTGTGTGTGTGTGTGAAATAATATCACGAGTATAATAGCGCTAACAAACATACGCAGCAGCACTTATTACGAACGTTTAAAAATGAATTATTGATAATCATGTTATTTACTCGTGGAATTTAGATTACCTCACTTCCCTCCACTCCTCTCCCCAATCTCTCCTCCCCAATCTTTCCTCCCCTCCCCGATACACAGTTTATATCCTGGCCACACCTCGCCACCACCACTACCACCACCCCTTTTTAGCAGTCAGGTGAATGACTGTGTGGGCGGAGTGTGACAGTCACCCCAAGGTCTGCGGCATCCTGAGGGCGGGAGAACTTCTCTTGGGTTGTTGTACTGAGTGGCACGGATTACGGTGATATCTGGCACTACAGTATTTTAGAACGTCAAGGGTGTGTGGTGTAGTGGCTGGCAGGGGAAGGTCATGAAGGTCAAGAAGTGTATCTTTAGAATTATTCGCCGCTAGAGTGATAGTGGCGCAGTTGGCGTCGTAAACTATGTTGACGGTGATGATGATGATGGTTGTAGCGAGTCATGACGCCTCTCCCCACGTCCACAAGCCATGAGCAAGAGGGCGCGCGTGTAGATGCTCTGACAAAGGAAGGAGCAGTGAGTAGGTCCTGACGTGCACGTGGCAGGTGCTCACACACACGCGACAACACAGCGAGCGTGCACGTGGTGGCGCGTGTCTGACGTTACGCTTCATGCTCATACTTCACTCCCTCCCTCCTTCCCTCCCTCCCTCCCTCTGCTAGAAGACAGGCTGCAAGTCGGGGATGATTTGACCAGACATTAACACAAAGACGTATGATTATATCTCGCACGAGGATATGGAAGGAGAAGTGACATGATGCTGAGAATAAATCAATCCATCACAGACACAACAAAGAGAGACGGGTAATAAGACAACACACTAAAAAATATTAAGGTAAATAATATGAAGAAGTAGAAGAATTATTATGGAAATACAAGAACTGTGTGTAGAGGACTTTAGACTGCGAAGTTTACGAGGACAGACTGGGGGCAAATTTATACCAGTTACAGTGTTTTGGTGTCAGTCGTCACCTATTGGAAATTGTTTTTCCCCTGACACCACCGCTGCCATCATAATCATCATCTTCGTCACCACCATTACCATAAGTTATTACCGTACCACCACTACCATATGTCCTCACTACCAAAGTCTTCGTCAACGACAACCACCACAATTTACCTTCAATATCTGGTTTAACCAAAATCTTTACTTCTGCCACCACAATCTTTACTACCACCACCTGGTCTAACAACAACTATCACCAGTAAACATCTTGTTCACCACCACACCATTACCAGAACGTCTCCATCTTCTTGGTTCACCTTGTCTAGGTGGTGGGCTGGGGAGGAGGTGGAGGGGTATACTGTAGGTGTCAGCTGACGTGTGTGTGTGTGTGTACAGAAATAATAAAAAGCTTTAATTATAGTCTTACTCGTGTCGTCGTGCCCATGGTCCATCTTACCCGTGACAGAACAACTCATGAATGGGTGGACTGAATGTTCTTGAGGGTAGAGAGGGACGCTGGCCTCACACACGACTATGATAATGGCCTTACCCGATTATTCTAATAAGGGAGTGAGGGCGCCCGCATGTTTAACTCGAGGAGAACGCCCACACGCGCCAGCTAGTCCATGAATGAAGTGGGTGACAGTGGGAGGCCATCATCCTCCTCCATGGTGCCAAACACTGTACATTACCACCTGTGCTCTGTCTCTCTTACTATACTTTACCTCTCCCATTAGGTAACATTAATATTCAGTGAGTTTTAAAGCCTTTGATTAAAACCCTTGACAGTATAATGTTATGTGAGTGCAGAGTGAGGGACCTTCAGTGAGTTACTCCTCCCCAACACACCAGTCCGGCCTCCCTCACCAGCGTAATACTGGATATGAGATGGAGTTCGTGTTTACTTATCCGAGTGAAAGATCTTGCTACTGTACCTTATCACACACACACACACACACACACACACGTACAGTACGTACGTTATAGGTACCAAATATTAAGTGTCTAATCTATTAAAGTAAACCGCATCGTGCAGTTCAGTGAAGCAGCACTTGAGTGTGTTGTGAGAATACGATGTGAGCGCCAGTGTATGACGGGCTGGGGAAGGGGGTGAGGGAGACAAACACCCCACCACGCCCCTCCCTCACCCCCTCGTCTCCTCCACCACCCCCTCCTTCACCCCCACCCCACGGGACAATCACGTACAGGTAAATAGTTATTATCTCTGAGGTTAGGATGAAGGAGGAGGAGCAAGGTTGTGACAGGTTAGGGGGGGGGGTTGTAGTCGGGGTTGTGAGCGCCTCATTGAGATCTGAACCTCGGCAACACCCAAACTGGCGAGACTAATGGGGATTCAGAAGGAGGAGGACAGAGGTATTTAGGAGAGGGGATGGGGGTGGTGGGTGTCTTACATGGAGGAAAGAGGGGGGGATGTGGATACTTAGGGGGGAGTCGACTGGAAGATTGATTTTATATTTTAATGGATTAGTTGGTTAGGTGAGAGGTGGGAGTGTGGGTGGATGTGGGTGGGTAGGTGGTGGTAAAGGTAGCGGGCAGCATCATCAGGTGAGCCTGGAGGTGAATCTTACCTGTAATTACCTCACACTAATGTATAATTTACGGCAATACAAGAAAATTATTAACACACACAGATTTACCAAGACGATGGAAGAGAAGGGAAATGAAAAGATGGTGGTGTAGAGAAGACTGTGGTTCGCGTTATAAATACATACACTTTAACCTGTTTGTTCCCTGAGTATTATGATGAAGAAATTGACCAACTAACAGATATAATGTACAATCCATTTTAGTGTGTGTAATCACAGCGTTCTCTTACCTTATCACTTATTATAGTTCGTTCTTTGAATATATTTGATATATATATATATATATATATATATATATATATATATATATATATATATATATATATATATATATAAATCACAGGAAAGGGACGAAAGCTAAGAGTGCTCGTTGTTTCCTTTTCCCCGTGTGATTATCAAGACTATCTTATCTACGTTTTCATTGTGAATCTACTTCAAATATATATATATATATATATATATATATATATATATATATATATATATATATATATATATATATATATATATATATATATATATATATACATACACACACACGAGTATTTATGTTGCTTGTTGAAAAGGTTCCCAGAACTTAGGAGTTGCGGCATAAGTCATAACTGAAGGCCACTGATGTACGGTATTATTATTTTATTGATATTTTGTTTCTCTTAATATGTGTGTGATATTCCACTTCTGGTTTTACAGTATTACGTGTTATAATCTCAAGCTGTTTATAGTAAGTTCACTGATTACCGCTCTTATTGTTCCCTTTACTTACTTTATGTGTAATGTTTCACACTTTGCCAAACATTTAACTTATGTGACCAGGACGTACAAGTTTTTAGTTTACAGGTGTTCAGGCCACGGAATCTTTGTTCAGTAAACAGGTAACAGTATCTCCCTCACTGCTGCTCCTACCCGTTTTTATCGTCTGACCAGCATCGGACAACCACCATAACTGTTCACATTATCACATGTTTGTTCATCTTTACCTTGAATGACCGCCGAGGCAGGAAGAGTTATCAGCTGAACCTTGCGGCCACTGCCAAACACAGAGTGGTGGGGTACTGGGGTCTGCCTTCTTCCTCCCTCTCTGTGTAATGACAGTGTTCAGTTGTTGTTTTTTGTGCCGTTGAGTAACTGAGCGGTTTATAACTGACCTTCGGTACGTGTTAGGCTGACGACCCCCTCAAGACAAGCTGAGGTACAGTACATTGCTGGCAGACCTGTCTCCTTCCGCCAAGTTTTAGTTTGGCAATAAATGATTAACTTCACGCGACAAGAGGTGGTCAAGCCCCCCACCCCCTCCCCCCACCGTCTCCTTGTAACGGAGGTGGGACACTGGCCGCTAATAATACCCACACACCTTCATCAACACCTAGAGTTGCGATAAGTAACACCCTTAAGGAAGCCTTGATGAAGTTCAGCACGGGCCAGTGTACCCATTGGATGAAAGTGAGGTGATAAAGAGAGCGGCAGAGAAGGTGAAAAGATATGTAAGTAGAGACATGGTTGTTCAGCTGAATGAGCCCCTACTTCCATCGTATGATTCTTCCTCAGACTCAGGTTCAGAAGTAACAAAATTCATCATCATTAACTACTTCATATTCACCTAAAACAGCGCCAGGACTCAAACAAACTGGCTGCTTTGAAACATTACTGGTGGAGGATGATGGTTGGCAACCTGAAGAATCCAGATATTATCACGGCCAGATTCGTCATATTCCTGAAAATGATTTTGCGGTGAAACAATAATTGGTAGTAAACCTAAACAAGTACAAAACACATTAACTCTTAAAATACCGGAAATGTTGTCATCACCGTCGACTTGCGGGGTTAGAAACAACATTAATAAGGAAGCTGCATCATTTACCACCACACACAGAAGACAGCCGAGACTATCACGATGAAACATGAGTCATAAAAACACAACTTTTGAGAAAATGCAACTTGATGTGGAGACGCTGAGGAGGTTCTCAAACACTCGTACCTCAAAGTTTATTTCATAAGGATAATCCGGGAGTGAATGTGTTCACTATACAGTATTGTCTCAGTACAAATTCGTCACCATTTTTACCGTCATCCTTTGGTTGTACTTGACGTGAATCAGTTGAATGTTTCGTCATATCTCCAGTTAATTGAGATAATTAAACGTAAAATCAGATTCGGATTTACCCCGCTAAGGGGCTAGTTTATTGGGCACCGAAGTGCCAAAGCGTTTACAGCGCTCAACAGGGAAGCATGCGCAGTTCTTGCTTGCCTTCTTGACTCGTGCACTAAGGATGCAAGTGCCTGAAGGGTCATGGGTTTTGTCAGCAAGTTACATAATTATAGTGACAGGAGGATGAGTGTGTGATGGGAGAATTCCTGATACAATTCATCTGTTTATGGCAAAGCGTGGCAGGTCCCTAATAATGTCAAGTGCCAGATTTGTCTCTAGGAGGAGGGATAATTGGTCAGGGAGGGATGAGGTGTTGGTAACTGCTGGGGACCTTAAGGAGGTCATAGGGCAAGTGAGGATGTAATGTGAGAGTCGGGTTGTCTGTGGCCTTTCAGGCACTCGTGTCCTTTGTGCACGAGTCAAGAAGGCAAGCACGAACTCCGCATGCTTCGCTGTTGGGCGCTGTAAACGTTTTTGCGCTTCGTCTTGCACAGGATGCAAGGGGGTGCCCAATAAACTAGCCCCCTCGCGGGGCAAATCTAAATTTGAAATCTGGGTTGTCCACAAAGGTAACAAATAATGCGGCCAGGCTCAGGGTTGCCAATGTAGTCTCATACTGTAGGTACCTGTACCCGAGGCGCAGTCTAATGTACACACAATCTGTTGGGGCCGAGTCAAAGGTTGATACTCTTTGTAATGGCGGTTGTCATCACCGGTTACTGCGTCATAGTGGCGTAGTGTGGCACTTTCCCATGTTCTAGGTGTGTCCAGTGTTCGTCGAATGCCTCTCCCTGTGCGGTGTGTATGTGAGATTGAAGATGGTCGAGGGAGAGGGCGAGGGTGGCTTCTGTGTTTTCTTGTGTCGCTTCTCGGGCAAGCCGGTCAACAGTGTCACAGGCAGCTCTGTATGAAGGCAGGAGAGGTGAGCGAGGGGTCAGCTGGAGACATGGATATGACTGAGGCTGACCACAGTGTATCCCCCTCACCTCCCCACCCCCTTCCCTCTCACCCCCTCTAACCATTTCCCCCCTTTTCTCTCCCTCCCCAGGCAGTGTGTACCCTCGTCGGGCTGTCACCAATACGGGCAGACATTGTCCTCTAATCTTGTCAATAAAGTTGTTAAACTAAATCGTACCCACTGTTCACCATGATAGGGCGGGAGGAGGGCAGGATTGTAGTGTGACGGGTGGTGAGAGGCAGGACGCTCCCTCGTCTAGAATATCACCACACATCACCTCCTGACCTCCACTCTCATACTCCAACACTTCACTGCTGCACACACCTCTCATCTCGAATTAGTTTGTAGTATTTAAACACCGTCAACTCGACATCTGTTTACTTGACCCCCTCAAAAAAATTAAATAAATAAATAAAAATTTAAATTAAATCCTCTCATTATCATGTAATTAGTACAGGTGTGGTTTTAAGGTAGAAAACAATAAAAGACCTAGTAATATTGTTCAAAATGATACTGGCATACATATTGTACCACGTAAATCGTATTATCTGTACTAGTTTCTGAAATCAACAGCTGACTGACGGGATCACCACACGAAGCTTCACTTATGTACAATGATGCTTTTCTATAATTATCGCTCCACCGCTCACAATATAGTATTTTGCTTTACTACAAAACTTATGTCACTGACATTTTCCTTCACTCGGAGCGGTGTGGGTCCTGCACGGTCTGTGGGTCCTGTACGGTGTGTGGGTCCTGCACGGTGTGTGGGTCCTGCACGGTGTGTGGTCTTGCACGGTGTGCGGGTCCTGCACGGTGTGTGGGTCCTGCACGGTGTGCGGGTCCTGCACGGTGTGGGTCCTGCACGGTGTGCGGGTCCTGCACGGTGCGTGGGTTCTGCACTGTGTGCCGGTCCTGCGGTGTGTGGGTCCTGCACGGTGTCCTCTCACCATCTTGCTGGAGGTGAAAGGCGTCGAACTGTCGCAGGATGGTGGGCATGAGTCAGGTGGTGTGGCTGACACCTGTGAGGGGAGTGAGGGTTGGCAAGTTGGATTATATATATCATCTTAGTGAGTGAGGTATGTCTAGCGGTGGAACACGAGAATCGTCATCTGGGTTATCTATCAAGCCGGACATTTTATGTCGAGAGTAACTGGGTACAGAGATGAAGGGGGTACAACAAGCAGATGTTAGTGAGGAGGGAGCCTACAGCAAGTGACAGAGGTAGGGATCGCCACTACGATTAGGTCGTCGAATAAGGAGAACGATTATACCTTCCCAATTAATCCCTGATAGACGACCAATTACTCTTAATGATTAATATGTCAGTCCCTCAAGGCTATCATTACTCCTGAAGATTAATTACCAGAAATTCAGTACACACGAAAAGCGGTACT
>NW_024738608.1:1728186-1807617 GCF_018991925.1 Homarus americanus
TCCACGGATATGGTATGGTCTCCCGTCTTTACTGCTATCCAACGTCACTTCCCTAGCTAACAAGTTCGACGAGCTGGCAACTACAGTCAGGTCAGCCGCTGCGAGCGTCGTTGCCATATGTGAGGCTTGGCAAATTGTGCCTGAAACGTGTCATATTGAGGGATATCAACTCTTTCATCACCTTCGTTCACATAGACGCGGAGGGGGCGTTGCCCTCTTCTGTCAAGATGACCTACGCCCGTCACGCCTGGATGTTCAAGTCCCAGCAGATGTGGAAGCATTATGGGTACGTGTCGTGCTACGGGCCCACCCGCGCAACACTGCTTCCATCATAATCTGTGTGGCATACCATCCGCCTCGATCACCCACCAGAGACACTCTTATCAATCATCTCATCACCACCTCAGACCACCTCAGAGTTAGGTACCCATGCGCCAAGTTAGTATTATGTGGGGATTTTAATGAAATTGACACCACCGATATCCAGGACCAGCTATCACTATCACAAGTTGTGACCTTCCCCACACACGGTCAGAATACCCTTGACCTTATCTTAACTGACTTAGCGGACCAGTACCAACCACCTCAACCAATGCCTCCTATCGGGTGTAGCACACACTTATCAGTGCTCTGGTCCCCAGCTGCCACTCCCACTCAAGTACAGAGACCCTACATCAAGACCTACAGGCTGATTACTGACTCTGCAGTGCGCCTCTTCGGGCAGTGGATAGTTCACCATCCCTGGACTGAAGTACTTAGCGTGGATGACGTGGAAACCAAATGGATAAATTATACCAACACCACCACGGAAGCTCACCACCACTTCTTCCCCGAGAAGTCCGTCAGATCTCACCCAGCTGACTTGCCCTGGATCACACCTCGGATCAAAAGACTTATGCAACAGAGAGACAGAGCCTTTCATCTCAATGACCACATCCGCTACAGGTCCCTTCGCAACCGAGTCATCCGCGAAATACGCACTGCAAAGAAGTCCCACTACCCAACCAAATTACAACACCTGAAGCAGACCAACATCAGTCAATGGTATGGTAAGCTTAAAGAACTCTGTGGACTAAACAATAAGACACACCCCCTCCCCTTCCTTAGCCATCTCACTAATGTTGACGCAGCTGAGCAAACAAATAACCATTTCGCTACTATATGCCAGACGCTCCCACGGCTTGACACAACCACTCTCCCTGCTTACCTACCAGCCCCCCTTCCCACTGACTTAGTAGAAGAATTTGACGTAGCAAAACGCCTGGACAAACTAAAATTAAAACGCTCTACCACCCCCATTGACTTACCAATGAAACTCTTCAAGGAGTTCTCCCCGGAGCTTGCTAAACCCCTATGCTCCATCATCAATGCTTCTCTCAGTCAAGCCAGATGCCCAGCTGACTGGAAGACCTCTTATGTATCACCAGTGCCCAAGTCAACCAGCCCACAATCCTTAAATCAGCTACGACCTATTGCAATCACCCTAATACCCAGCCTAATCTGTGAAAGTTTTGTGTTCGACTGGGCTTATGCTGATATTGCAGGAGTCGTAGACCCTCAGCAATTTAGCAACATGAAAACTTCCTCCACCACTCACTGTCTTGTCAGCTTTCTCGATTACATTATACCGCCATCTCGAGAAACGAAACGTCAGTAGCTGCTCTTCATTGATTTCACTAAAGCGTTCGACCTAGTCGACCACAATATAATCATCAACAGCTTATTGACCTCGGGCTTCGAGAAGTCTTATACTATGGCTTACAGATCCCTCAGTGACCGACGCCAAGCTGTACGCTTCCGAGGCTGTCTCCACCTTTCAGTCACTCACCTGTGGCGTCCTCAAGGCAGTTCAAGATGGGACCACTCTGCTTCCTTATGCTCATCAATGATGCTCCAAGAGAAACCCCTGCTCGTTGAAATATGTCGACGATTCACCATTGGGATCAAAGGGCCACAATTTCTGCTCCCTAACTATACCGCCCTTCAGGATTTATTGAACAGTCTCCAAAACTGGGCCACCAACAACCATGTCACCATCAACCATACCAAGACCATGGTTATGCACATCAACCTCTCCTCCGACATTGTCCCACCTCCTTCCATTACTATAGGTCCGAACACACTCCAGGTTGTAGATTCCACGAAGCTCCTCGGCGTCACCATAGACAACACACTAAATTGGAAACCACACGTCAGTGAAGTTGTCAAATCGTCCAGTTTCCGTCTCCACCTTCTCCGCCGACTCAAGTCCCTCGGAGTTCCTGCACCCGAGCTCCTCAGTGTTTACACAACATTCATACTTCCCAAGCTCACCTATGCCTCCCCTACCTGGTCTTCTTCCCTAAATGCCACACAACGTAAACACCTAGAAAAAGCGCAAAAGAGGGCATGCAAGATTATTCTCTCCCCTTCCTACTCCACATATCAAGAAGAGCTCAACACACTGACCCTTTCGACTCTCACTGACCATCACCACGACCTCATCTGCAGATTTGGTAAGAAGCTTCTACACCATCCTCGACACCGGCTCCTGCTACCACCTGAGATCCCTAGCCCGAGAATTGCTGTTCGACACCACAACCGCATCCAGCCCATATGTGCACGAACTGATCGCTATAAGAACAGCCCAGTCCCAACCATTGTAAAAATTATCAATAACTTGTAATAAATCAGTGTATTCACTCCCAGTAAACACTGCTCCTTACACACTGTCACTATGTTGAAATGAACTGTAGTTTGAGCTTTTCCCCATCTAGTTATTATATGTCTTATTTGTGTCACTTATGTTACTTGTATATTATTTGTAATTGCAACCCATTCCCCCAAATATGTAACTGTATATTTTCAGCCTTCTGGCTGCCAAGCTCTTTCAATAAACCGTAATTATTATTATTATTATTACATACACACACACACACACACACACACACACACACACACACACACACACACACACACATACATACTATAGGTGAATAATAAAGGGGAAGAAAAATATTGTGGACAGCTTTTAGACGTTTGGAAGGTAAACAGCTAAAAACTTACACCATTTATTCACAAACTCATTCATTCAATCTCACTCACTTGCTTATCCCCGTTCATTCACTCACCCGTTCACTTGCTCACTCACTCACTCAGACGATCACTCACTCAATCGCTCACTCACTCACCCAATCGCTCACTCACTCACCCAATCACTCACTCACTCAATAGCTCGCTCACTCACTCACTCCAACCCAAGTGAATCATTTTCGAGTTGGTCTTTGGCCACAGTGGAGTCAGGTGCTACTGTCGTCACTCATTGTGTATAGACAAGTTAAGGTAGAGACATGTCCTTATTACTCCGACAAGGTCACGTGAGTAGGTGGTCACTGCCGAGTGTATTACCTGTCCATATGAGTGTTTATCTAAGTACGTATATATGTTGGCAGCAGAACTTGAGACCTGAAAAATATACACTTCATATTTAAATTACGTATTCGCCGCGACGACCTCTGGGGCTGCTGTATATTTAGGGTCAGAAGGTAAAAGTCACAGTTTGGGGAAGAGACTACCTGGCGTCAGTCTACACCTCAACACCATCAATTGACGACACATTGGACCCCAGGACCATGGAGTTATCACCCAATAGCAGTGACCACTAGTCCACCATGAAAGAGGTCCCATAGGCCTGAGTGTCCGTTAGGGCGGATACGAAGCTCTAAATACTAAATCTTCGGTATTTAAGGAAGTAATGTGACCGGCACTGCACTTGACCGATTTTCACTTTAAATTATAAAGTTATGTACCCATTTATTGTTTGGTGGACTGGAAGTGCCCCGAGCGCAAACGAAAGACACTTAGGACACTACAGTAGATGAGTGCCGTGTCCACTCAGCCACCCTTTCTAGGTAGACTATAATGTTTATGAAATTATACAAGCGTTTGTTACGTTGTTTACATCTTGGTGTTGATGGACCATGAGGATTGTAAACACTGATGTTAGTTCTGTTCACCGAAACTTAACGCTGAGAAATAACATCTACGAAACACTGTGCAGCTTTATTTGTGGTATATTCCAAACATGTTATGGCGTGACGTCATCTGTTCATTGGAGTGAATTTTTAGTTCAACTTTATACATCACTCACGTACTGACGGAGAAAAGTGTATTTGGACACGAATGCAGCATAACAAGAACTCGTTCCGTGTATTAATATGGACGCCATACCGGTTTTACATTGGGAAAAAAATATCAAAACTGGATTAATTCATCGTCCTGTGTTAGCTTGAGGTAAAGTCATGGTGTGCAATACAGTAGGATCATTGCAGGCGCTCATCACTGTCATTTAAATATAGACTCACTAGATGGCAGCATTGATTACCCTGACCAGCTGATCAACACTACCTTCGCACGCTTTTTCTGTCGTATGTTTATATATATTTTTTTTAATTATGGCATTTGTACAGTTTGTGTTTGTTGTTTAGAATTTTATAAAATATTTACCAACGTGTGCGTGAGAAGTCGTGCGTTCATAGCGTTTTTTTTCCGAATTCCCTGAAAGCAACGTATGTCTTCCGCATTTTCTTTAAAACGTTACTTCTGTATTGACTTTATTTACAATGTAATAAAATAAGTTTATCCTCGAACTTAAGAAAGTGATTGTATTTATTGATCTAGTAATTGTATAAAGTGATCTGGTTATTGCATTAATCTACCAGTGATTCAGTGATTGCATTAACTGACTGGTGAATGGTACTAATTTATGCCAGCTTGTATTTCCTTGACTTGGTACTTGTATGAGGTTATATAGTTATTGCATAATGTGATTGTATATTTTCAAACGCCATTGTGGTGACTACTTGGTGTGCTGTTGTTGTAGTGGTGACTGTAGAAAGTAGAGGTTAAAGATGACCCTCAACATTTTCTACAACTCATTCCCTCTATGATGCCACACAGATAAAGTATCGGTACTAACTGTGGGTACTAAGTTAACATTATTAACACCTTTTATGATGGTAGGTGTGGTTTATGTTAGTAGATGGGGTTAATGTTAGTAGGTGTGGTTAATGTTTATAATGGTAGATGGGGTTAATGTTTGTTAGTAGACGGGGTAAATGTTTATGTTGGTAGACGGTTGATGTTTATGTTGGTAGGTGGGGTTAATGTTTATACTGGTAGATGGGGTTAATGTTTATGTTGGTAGACGGGGTTAATGTTTATGCTGGTAGACGGGTTTAATGTTTGCTGGTAGATTAAATAAATGGTTATATCAGTAGATAGGGTTGTTAATGTTTATGTTGGTAGACGGGCATGTTTGTTAGATGGGTTAATGTTTATGCTGGTGACGGGGTTAATGTTTGTGCTGGCAGATTTAAGCACGTTTATGCTGGTAGGTGGGTCTGCTGTTATGTTGGTAGACGGGTTAATGTTTATGCTGGTAGACGGGCACGTTTATGCTGGTAGACGGGGTTACGTTTTTATACTGGTAGATGGGGTTAACGTTTATGTTGGTAGACGGGGTTAATGTTTGGTGCTGGTAGA
Source organism: Homarus americanus (assembly GCF_018991925.1). NCBI lineage: Eukaryota > Metazoa > Arthropoda > Malacostraca > Decapoda > Nephropidae > Homarus > Homarus americanus. Next base: position 1,733,710 of record NW_024738608.1, read on the forward strand.
TTTGCCATCGTTTATGTTGGCAGAGACGGGGTTACTGTTATGCTGGTAGACGGGGCACGTTTATGCTGGTAGGTGGGGTTACACGTTTATACCGGCAGATAGGGTTAATGTTTGTTGGTAGACGGGGTTAATGCTTGCGCTGGCAGACGGGTTACGTTTATGCGGCAGACGGAAGTTAATGTTTATACTCGGTAGATGGGTTAACGTTGCGCAGATTTAAGTTACGTTTGGCGCTGGTAGACGGGTTACGTTTATGCTGGTAGACGGGGTTACGTTTATACCGGTAGATGGGGTTAATAAAGCCAGCTGGTAGACGGCTAATGTTTATGCCGGTAGACGGGTTAATGTTTATGCTGGCAGACGGCCATTGCTTATGTTGGTAGGTGGGGTCTTATGTTTGTTACAGATGGGGTTAATGTTTATGTTGGTAGACGGTTAATGTTTATGCTGGTAGGTGGGGTTAATGTTAGTAGGTGTGGTTAATGTTTATGCTGGTAGACGGGGTTAATGTTTATGCTGGTAGGTGGGGTTAATGTTTGTTAGTAGTTGGGGTTAATGTTTATGTTCGTAGACGGGGTTAATTTTTTTGCTGGTAGGTCGGGTTAATAATTATGTTAGTAGATGGGGTTAATGTTTATGCTGGTAGGTGGGGTTAATGTTTATACCGGTAGATGGGGTTAATGTTAGTAGATGGGATTAATGTTCGTAGACGGGGTTAATGTTTATGTTCGTAGACGGGGTTAATTTTTATGCTCGTAGGTGGGGTTAATGTTTTTGCTCGTAGATGGGGTTAATGTTTATACTGGGGTTAATGTTTATGTCTTTAGATTGAGGTCATTGATGGCTAGATCGACTGGGAGTGTTCGAGTCTTTCTTTCCTGTCTTGAATAATTTATTTTACTTGTCAATATCTGGTGTTCAAATTCGCCATGCCACTTTTTTTGTAACTTGTGTCTGCTGTCTGTATGTATGTTTGTATGTTTGTATGCATGTACTGTATGTATGTGTGTATGCGTGTGTGTGTTTGTGTGTGATCAGATATTTATGTTAATTGTTTTTCCTTGTTTGGAGTGTCGACTTACGTTCACTCAGGCAGGGGAGTTTTGCATGCAGGTATAGTTAAGAGATCAAGTGGTGTTTGCAGGCGAGTTTTTATACAGTTAGAAAGTGTTCGATGTGTAGTGTGTTTGTATACTTGTGTTGAGGTGCTTGGCACCGACACTATAAACTGTTTTTTTAGACTTCGATCAATCTTGTGTTTTGTTTTTGTTTTGTTGTTTCAGTATAAACAAAAAAACAAAAAAATCTACTGGACTCGATGTTTTTTTTTCTTTTTTTTTGCCCAAACACCATTTTTATTCATACTTGCCTTTTATTTTCTGTATTTTCCTCGATTTTTCATTTCTTTCCTCTTTTTTTTTCTTCCCATATATCAGTACAAGTATTTCCCCACAGATTTTAACCCTACTTTTGGTCTGGGTTTTTTTGTTAACGTGTACCTTGATTTGTCACTCACTCTTATATTGACAATTATTGAGTGTTTAGTGGTTGAGCTTTGTGACACGCCGGGGTGAGTGTGTGAGGTAAGGGTGTAGGGTAGGGGTGTGGAGTGATAGGTGAGGGTGTTGGGTATTGGGTGAGGGTGGAGGTGTTGAATGAGTGTGTAGGGTAAAGGTGTGGAGTGAAGGGTGGTGGATAAGGCTGTGTGGAGATGGGGTGTTGGATGGAGGTGTGGAGTGATAGGTTATAGGGTGTAGGTATGTGGAGTAAGGGTATAGATCTGTAGGGTATGGTTGGCCGGGTGAGGATACAGGGTGAATAGAAAGCTTCCTTCACAATCATATTTATTTCATTCATTCTGCATCATTCATTCCCCCCGCGTGGATCAAGTCGTCTCATTCTCCGCCGGTTCATTCATGCTGCAAGTCTCAGATCAGGTAATAACAGGTTAGATCGAGGCGGATCATATCGGGTGTGGACGGGTTAATTAGACTGGACTCTTAAACAGGTAATGAGCTAAAACTGTTGATTGGGGAGATATGTGTGACTGTATGGGCTAAGACAGTTGACTGGTTGAGGGGTGAGACAGTTGACTGGTTGACTTAAACATTCCAAGTTCCAATACTCGTTCAATCAATAGACAGACAGACAAAGACACACAGACAAAGGCACACAGATAGATAGAAAGATGGATAGATAGATAGACAGATAGATAGATAGATAGATAGATAGATAGTAATACCACCATACAAATTCACATCACAAACCGAGAAAAAATATCAACTTTTACCGAACAACAAATAAAACTCCTCACTTGCTTCCCCAACGTCAGGTACAACGCCCAGGAATCCCACGACCACGAATTTGTATGCTGCCAGGACTCACTGTCGGTGTACCTATGACGAGGAGGAGGAGGGGGTATTGTGTCTTTAAAACGTGTCTATGTATCATTACGTCGGGTTGACAGGGTAAAGTGTGGAGGTGTAAGGTGGTGATGTGGGTGTCGGGGATGGGTGTGGTGATGTGGGTGTCGGGGATGGGTGTGGTGATGTGGGTGTCGGGGATGGGTGTGGTGATGTGGGTGTCGGGGATGGGTGTGGTGATGTGGGTGTCGGGGATGGGTGTGGTGATGTGGGTGTTTGTTGGGGTGTTGTGGTATAGGTGTTGGTTTGGGTGGAAGGGATGAATGGGTGAATTAGTGAGGGTGTAGGGCGTGGCAGAGATCGCGTGTAGTAGCTCAGGGTCGTGAGAGACGTGGTTAGTCAGGTGTAAGGTTCCTATAATGCTCCACCACACTCTCTCCCCATCTCCACCACACGCTCCCTACCCATCTCCACCACACACTCCCTCCTCCACCACACGCTCCCTCCTCCACCACACGCTCCCTCCTCCACCACACGCTCCCTACCCATCTCCACCACACACTCACTCCTCCACCACACGCTCCCTCTCCACCACCACACATTCCCTTCCCACCTCCACCACACATAGCCTCCAACACCCACCCTCTAACACACGCTCCTCCTCCACTGCACACACTCCTTCCCCACCTCCACCACACACCTTCACCCACACCTCCACCACACACCTCCTTCCCCACCCTCCACCACACACTCCTTCACACACCTTCCCCACCTCCACCACACACCTCCTTCCTCCACCACCACACCTCCACACACACCCCTTCCCCACCTCCACCACACACCTCCTCCTCCCACCACCTCCACCACACCCTCACTTCCACCACACACCCCCCACCTCCACACACACCCTCCCCACCTCCACCACACACTCCTTCCCCACCTCACACACCCCCACCTCCACCACACACCCCTTCCCCACCTCCACCACACACCCTTCCCCACCCCCACCACACACCTTCCCCACCCCACCACACACCCCCACCACACCCACCACACACACTCCTTCCCCACCCCACCACACACCCTTCCCCACCTCCACCACACACACACTCACCACTCCCTCCACCACACGCCCTCTCCACCACCACACATTTCCTTCCCACCTCAACACCCCTCTAACACACACGCCTCCACTGCACACCTTCCCACCCACCACACACTCCCCCCACCTCCACCACACATCCTTCCCCACCTCCTTCCCCACCTCACCACCATCCCCACACCACCACCATTCCCCCTTTCTCCCACCACACACCTCCTTCCCACCCACCACCACACACCTCCTTCCCCCCTCCACCCCTCCCCCCCACCCTTCCTTCCCACCTCCACCACACACCCCTCCCCACCTCCACCACACACCTTCCCCCACCTCCACCACACACCTCTCCCACCCCACCCACACCTTCCCCACCTCCACACACACCTTCCCCACCTCCACCACACACTCCCTCCACCTCCACCACCACCCTTCCACACACCTCCTCCACCACACACCTCCACCACACACTCCTTCCCACCTCCACACACACACCCACACTCCACACCTCCACCACACACACTCCTCCTCCACCACACACACCTCCACCACACACCTCCCCACCTCCACCACACTCCTTCACCTCCACCACACACTCCTTCCCCACCTCCACCACACACACCCTCCACCTCCACCACACACTCCTTCACCTCCTCCACCACACACCTGACCCTCCACCACACACTCCTTCCACACCTCCACCACACACTCCATCACACCTCCACACACACACTCCTTCTCCAACCACACACCTCCACCTCCACCACACACTCCTTCCCCTCCACCACACACTCCCTTCCCACCTCCACCACACACTCCTTCCCTCCACCACACACCTCCTTCCCCACCTCCTCCACCACACACCCTCCCACCTCCACCACACACCCTCCACACCTCCACCACACACTCCCCACACACCTCCCCACCACACACACCCTCCCCACCTCCACCACACACCTCCCCACCTCCACCACACTCCTCCACCTCCACCACATCCTTCCCCACCTCCACCACACACTCCTTCCCCACCTCCACCACACACCACCTCCACCACCTCCTTTCCCCACACCACACACCACCCCACACTCCTTCCCCCTCCACCACACACCCTTCCCCACCTCCACACACACCCTTCCCCACCTCCACCACACACCTCCTTCCACCACACACCTTCCCCACCTCCACCACACACCCTCTTCCCCACCTCCACCACACACCTTCCCCCACACTCCACCACACTCCTTCCCCACCTCCACCACACACTCCTCCCCACACCTCACCACACACTCCTTCCCCACACACACACCTTCCCCCACCCACCACACACCCCCTCACCTCCACCACACACACTCCCTTCCCCCCTCCTCACCTCCACACACCTTCCCCCACCTCCACCACACACACCTCCACCACACACCCTTCCCCACCTCCACCACACACCCTTCCCCCTCCACCACACACTCCCCTCCACCTCCACCACACTCCTTCCCCTCCTCTGCACCACACACTCCTTCACTTCCCACCACACACTTCCCCACCTCCACCACACTCCTTCCCCACCTCCAGCACACACTCCTTCCCCACCTCCACCACACACTCCTTCCCCACCACCACTCTATAACAAACAACTCATCACTCCCGGTATTATTATTACTGGTATTGTGTACAAGATGAGCAGCAACATTGTTCACTTCAGCGGTCGAGTGTAAAACATTAATGATTCAAGCTGAGGCAAGACAGGCGTATGTTTTTTCGTCTGTTTTCTGGATAATTATGAAACAAATCAGTGTTTACAAGGCTTTTAGAGGAGATTCGAATCCTAGACTTCTGGACATTAAACCCAGTAAGGTAACCACATCGCCATAGTACCCGTCAACACCTCTTCCCCGCAGTTTCATCTAGTCTCTCCACAAACAATAACTTAAGCTAACCAAGGAGTAGAACAATATCCGCTTTGGTTCTCAGTGTTGGTCCTCCTGTGCAGCCTCCAGTAGAACGCTTGTTAACGCTGCTGCTCCCACACTTCTCCTGCCCCACAAGGTGATTGCTACCCATTCCCCCATACACCCGTCCTTCAGCCATTACCCATGACAGGTTCACACGGCCTTGTCTCACCCCCGTCACTGATCTTCACACTCTATGGTTCTCCCTCCTCACCCCCTCACCCTGGCAGTCTCTCTCCTTACTTGCCCTACCTTCCCCGACTCCTCATGCCCTCCCTCATCCCACCACCCTCATTCCTCACCCTTCACCCCGCCAATCATATTCCTTATCCCTCACTCCTCACCTGGCCTCCCTCTCCTCCCTTGGCCTCATAGAATATACACATGCTGACCTCACATACAGGCTGACCTCGGGACAAGTGGTTTTACCTCGCCGTGACTCATGAATGATAAACTATCATCACGAGGTAAACAGTGATCAGTTCCCTGAGTTTGGTTCACATCCTGCATGACGATAGTGACTAACGTTGGTGAGGGCGTCCTGACACTTAGTAACCATGAAGGCTGGTCACACACACACACACACACACACATTCTTAACCAGTAGAGTCTTAGAAGTACATGATAAAGAACTTGTAATGAAAGACTGAGCACAACTATCTTCATCCACTGGTTAAATTATTTTATCTCGGGAATGTTAGGAATGAATAAAATTACCTTCATTCACCTGTCTCCTCTGAACAGATTTATCTCTCGTTCACACTTTATTTTCAGCACCATAAATAACGTCAATTATCGGGTTTTTTTAAGTTACACAATTAGAGGATAAATGATTCGGCACAGCCAGACAGTCGTCACGGCACCGCCTCTTTGTTGTTCACTATTGTGTAGTGACGTCACGGGTGTCTGAGGCAGCGGGGATAAAAATTTCCTGCAATTACAATATTTTTAACAGAACCATTGAAAAAAAATAGTAATTTTAGAGACTAGAAAAACGTAATTTTGTATCAAGATAAAAAATAATGTATGCTTAACGGGATGTAAATGAAAATCATTTTGTTAGGTTTTCTTCAGTGTTTATGGCAATTTATATTGGTTTTAACTCCTTTCCTTATTATTATTATTATTATCTTATATTGAATTATCAAGTTTTGTATAATTTAGAAATACACTTTGGCATGAATTTGAATGAAAAAGTTAAGATTTGTTATAAAGAAATGTAAAAATATAAAATGGATACAGGTGATTATTGGCTCCAAAATAATATTCATCAACCACACCACCTCCCCATTTTTCAGGACCGTTACGCCTTCGCTCTGTTGACGCCATCTATTGACGAATCTCAGGACTACTTGCTGCTGGGGGGCTACGAGAACGACTCCCACACCGTCATGAGGTTCTCCCGCCCCTGGATTACCTGTGACACCCACCACGACTTCCAGCTCTCGGTCAGTACCTCGTCAGTGTCACGAACTGTGTGTGTGTGATAAATGGACAGGGAGGTAGCGTATAGATTAGTCAATTGATAATGGTGTAGTTTAAATTTATTCCTCCTCTTTTCTTTTTCTTTTCTCCTCCATCTTTTGGTACCCTTTTCTCTTCTCCTTTATCTCTTCCTCTCCAGTTTCCCTTTTCTCTATCTTTTTCCTCTTCCAAACTTCATCTCTCTTTCTTTCTCCTCTCCGTCTCCTCCCACATACTCATTAAACCATGAAACACGCAAGGCTAAACAACAAGAAACACACACACACACACATCTACCTGTTGCTGGGGTATAAAATTTATGATTGGCTGTTGTACCTGAAGGTAATGGACACTGGAGTCGAACAAAGGAACTCCGACTGGCCTGTATTCCATTACCAAGCGAGTGAAGGTCCGATTACTTATAGACAGTCGAACGAACCCCAACGATCATTAGTTACAGAGGATTCGAACCCTTCAGTACAACACCATGAATCATTTTTCACTTTAAGAGTTTGGATAATGAGAGTTAATTTTAGCCGATTTATATATAAGTGTTTAGGTAATTGGGTGTAATGTCGTAGGTATAAGATATGGTCTACGTTAGGTCAGGTGATATGATCTCTATCTGCGTATGTTGTTTCATTACCTGTTGTGTAAGTCTGTCTCTGGTGTAGGTGAAATGTTCAGCTTAGTTCAGTTTTTTTCTGGACTAAAGTCTTTGTGTGTGTGTATGTGTGCATGTTCTCCTGCATGCTCGCTTGTTTGGTATTTTTATGTTTTTTTTTCCTTGCAACTTTAGATCCTCACAATATAGCCAGTGAATCAGACTCAATAATATGAACAAAGTTGTACACACACACACACACTTCTAGACCACAGACGTCGGCACCTCACTGACACCACAGACACACTAAACCACACTTCCATCCCACGCTACCATATAAAAAAACGTTCCCTTAAATAAAATCTTACCTTTTGTTAGGCATCAGGCTTAATTAGTTACGCTGGAGATAGATCTAATGGGTGTTAAGTGTGCGTTACGAAGATGCGTATACTCACCTGCCCGCCACACTAAGAGACACTGCCCACTACCTTGGTTTATTATTTCAACTCCTCCTCCACACACCTGTCTCGCCTACCTTCTGTTCCTCTTCCTCCACTCCTCTCCCCTTAACTTCCCTCCCTTCCATTCCTCTTTATTTTCCTTTATTCCCTTCTCATTTCTTTCCCTCAGCAAATATCCCCCTCTTTTCCTTTCCTTCCCTCCCCTCCATTTCACTCTTCCACTGCCCCTCTCCCCTTCTCCCCACTTCCATTCTCCTTCCCTTTGACACAGAATGACCTAAGTTGTGATCCAGATTACCCAGAGTTAACTACCATGCTCATAGATAACGATTCTTCCATCACATTGACAATTACGTTCACTTGTAATGAGTCATTGTCTTTGTTATATCGAGTTTTATTGTGTGTTTGCTCATAGTGTAGTAGTAGTAGTAGTAGTAGAATTTACAGATGCCATTGCTCTAAGGTACGGTTGGCCAGTAGATGGTTTGCCCTCCCAATGCGTGTGTGGCTATTCCTATGATGGCGATCACGCCATGGTCTGCAAGAAGGGGGGCTTCATATGCATGAGGCATGACGAGGTAAGGGATCTCACAGCAAATATGTTGAAGGAAATCTGCCGGGACGTCATGGTAGAACCGACCCTCCTTCCACTGGATGGCGAGATCTTCCAACACAGGACTTCAAACACATCTAACGAAGCCCGTGTGGACGTCAGTGCTCGAGGATTCTGGACGCGGGGACAGCGAGCTTTCTTCGACATCAGGATTTTTGATCCCATGGCCGTTTGTCACCGTAACCTAGCTCTCGATGCGCATAGGAGGAACGAGAACGACAAGAGAAGGGCATATGGGGAGAGAATTCAAAATGTTGATCAAGGCAGCTTCACTCCTCTAGTGTTCACAACCTCTGGTGGGATGGGCCCAAGTGCAAGATGTTTCTACGCCAGACTCGCGGAGCTGATCTCCGAACAGAAGCAGCAGCCCAGAAGTTATGTCACAGCCTGGATGAGATGTCGACTGTCCTTCTCTCTCCTTCGGTCGGCTTTGCTCTGCCTCAGGGGAACGAGAGCTTCTGCCCCTACTCCGACAACTGCTGCAGATATCGACTATGAGGCTACAGTCACTGAATGCCGCATGGATCTGCGGCTCAACTAATTTAACACAGATAGGATAGTTTCTTATGTATTAGGATATTTAATATTAAGGTAAATAAATGGTGGCGAAGGTGTGGCTATTGGGGGAGGCTGGAGGCCACGTAAAAAAAAAAAAAGTAGTAGTAGTAGTAGTAGTAGTAGTAGTAGTAGTAGTAGTAGAAAAAAGTAGTAGTAGTAGTAGTAGAAAAAAAGTAGTAGTAGTAGTAGTAGTAGAAAAAAAAAAAAAAAAAAAAGTAGTAGTAGTAGTAGGAGGAGGTCTGTGGCCCTAGTTGGTACAGCCGAGATAGAGTAGGTGAAGGGTGACGTTTGTGATATAGAAATTTGTTTATTATGAGCTTATGACAAGTTCAGGTTAAGTTAGGTTTGGTTAGGTTAGGTTTAGATATGACAAGTTCAGGGGGAGTTGGTAATACAGGTATAAGGGAGACTTGAACAGCGAAAGACAATATTGGTGACCCGAGCGTGAGCAGTGAACCTTAATGGGTAAAGGGTGAGTGAAATAGTAAAGGTATATGGTGAGAACGACGGGGAAGAATGGTGGAATAAGGTCGCAGGAAACGGAAAATATATTGGAGGGTTAAATAGTAAACAAGACATCAAACTTACTAGAGGATACGACAGATGAAAGACCGAGAAAAGAATAAAGAGTTTGTTTGTTATGGTTTAAAATAAATTAAAGAGGTATTCACCAGTTCGCATTACCAAGGTAAATGAGGAGGTTGATATATACAGTCACAAACACTCATTTCAAAGTCATTACCTCGCATTTGTCTTTAGAATTGTGTCTGTCTTAAAGTTGATATGTGTGAGTTGGTATCACTGCTCATACACTCAGACAATCTTATGATGTATTATTAATCTTGTGAACTATAAACCAAGGTATTTGGATCTCTTGATTGGCCTTCACCTGTGGGACAACAATATAACCTGCTATTTGGTGTTAATGCTGAAGGTAATTTTTTGTTTCCGAGTTTACCCTGTACGTCAAATATTCACAGATTTTATCCTACCCTCCTAAACACCATCTCCTTGCCTCCCTCCCTCCCCCCCTCCCTCCTTCCTTCCTGCCCCCCTCCTCCTGCTCCCCTCCTCCCCTGCCCCCTCCCTCCCTGCCCCCCTCCCTCCCTCCTTCCTTCCTTCCCTGCCTAATTCTTCTTGATCACAACTGTACATAAAAGCTAACACGAGAAGGAATGTATTTTGTAGTGTTAAAAATTCTTCTGCCATTGAGATCATCATTCAGATGACAAACATATAATTATGTGAATGCAGAAGAATGACTAATACTATTTTTTTTAGGCATTTATATTAATATTTATAAACTGTGTAAGAACGTGTTTATGGAGCCGATGTTGCTCGGCGGTTTCATTCCATTTTCACCCAATCCTGAGACCCCTTACCAATGTTACCAATAAACCTCGTACAGTCTACGGGACCTCTGCAGCTCATTTTGATGATTTTATCTTTCTTTCTTTTTTACAAAGAATAGCCCACCCGGGCACAGGTCATCGACCCACAACGGGGCCTGGGGGAAGATAAGAGTAAAAAGAAATTAGAAATAGAAGAGAAAAATATTATATTAATCTACACCACGATGATGCTGGAAAACCGGCTTTTTGAAGTGAAACAGATTGTATGAGTATGGAAACACAGAAGGCAGAGCATTCCACAGTTTGGCTGTGTGAGGAAAGAAGGATGTACTATAACGGGTTATTCTCGTGTGACCGACATCCACAGAGAAACGGTGGGCACCGCGGTCAAGACGTGTGTTACGAGCCCACTGTCTTGCCGGCGGTACACAGGATGCCATATCCACCGAACTTTGCCTGTTAAAGTACCCGTAAAAGAGAGAGAGTGAAGCAACATTGCGGCTAAGACAAAGGGAAGAGAGATTATCAACTAAAGGAGGAGAGTTAATAAGACGAAATGGCTTTGATTCCACCCTATCTAACAGATGGAAAGAAGAAGAGCCACCCCAGATATGAGAGCAGTACTCCAAGTTCGGACGAATGAATCCCTTATATACTTACAGCAAGTACTCAGGAGTGAAGTAGCTACGGCATCTGTACAGCATTCCGAGCATTCTTTTTATTTTGTATAGGGATTGGTATGGGGTGGAGGAGGGTGAAGGGGATGGAGAGAAAGGAGAAGGGGAAAGAAGGAGACGAGGGGAAGGAGAGGAGGAGGATGAGGATGGAGAGGAGAGGGAAAGGAAAGAAGAAGGGGATGTAGAGGGGGGAGAGGAGGTGGAAGGAGAAGAGGAGGAGGTGGAAGAAGGAAGAGATGGGGGGAGGGGGATAAGAAAGAAAATAAGAGTTTAAGGAGAGGGAAAGGAAGAGACGGAGACGGGGGGGGGGAGTTAAACAGAAGGATAGGAGGAAGGGTGGATGAAAGGAAAAGAATGAGGAAAACATAAAGATTAGAGAGAGAGCGAGAGAGAAAGAATACGTGTGTGTGTTGAACCAGATGGCCGGTAGTCCATCTTGCCTTGGTCTGTTTTTGGCAAGTCCTATTAAGTTACGAGACACAAGTTAATGATATAAAGGGCATTTATTTTAGTTAATTTGGTAGTTTACTCGTTAATTTATCTTTCGTGTTACTTAAACTTTGAAAATTATACAAAAATTTATAGATTTTTTTAACTCGATTGTGTTCTTAAAAAAAAAGTAGTTATTTTTACCGCCATGATGTCTCATTTGTGATTGGTCTTCATCTTCTTCGTCGTCACCCGATAAATTTTCAGTCGTTATCTTGTAGAATAATCTTACCATAAGTCGTCCTTACCTGTAATACTAACGTTTTAATATTGGTATCGGCAGGTGAACGGTATCTGAGGTGTGTGAAAACCTCGTAAACTAGTACCTTTATTACATGTGTAAGTGTTTATGATCTACTATGTTATTTTCACGTGTATTTTGTGTACTACAATAAAGTTGTTTTTACTATATTTAGTCTTCCCAAATAATTATTTAGCATTCAATATATTACACATTTTATGAGCACGTGGTAACCCAATACATAAAAAATATATTTCTGTAATATATTTTCGCTATCACTTTCCATTATTCATCCCAGTACTTAATATATTTCATATTTTACGCTAACTAATATACGATATTGTATTTATATCCAAGATAGATAAATTTATTGTAACTAGGACAAGGATAACATACGTGTAACGTAATATCTATTTTATCTCATTGGGGTGAATCGCTAGACAAAAAAATAAAAATAAAATAAAAAATCCCGTTGGAGCTTTGCCCTAAAAGGAATTCTTTCCTCGGAGCCCAAATCCTACCCATTATATTTGACACTTGACAAAAGGATTACGATCGACGTGTCCATCTACCTGCTCCAGAGTGTCCTCGCGTGCTTGCTGTCATTGATTCTTCTCTCGATATATACACTTTGGAAACATATTGGAAGGGGAGCAGGAGGAGCATGAACAAGGGGGTGGAGGGGGTTTAGGAGGTGTTCCCGTGTGTGTGCGTGTGTGTTGCTCAGGAAGGGTGGTGGTGATGCATGGCTCTTGTAGTCCATCATAATCTTTCCTACTCCTCTAATATGAGCCAATTCATTATTTTGAGTGCGAAAATACACATGCACGCGTAAACATGTATATCTCTCTCTCTCGCTTTAAATTATTGCACTCCTTCCTTCTCTACCCTTAATTCCGAACTACTATATAAATAAACAAGATTAAACAAAAGATAACCAATAAAAAATTCTTTACGTAGAGTGAATATCTAAACTTGGCAACCATAGTCACTCCAGGACCCCTAATTGGCCACTTACCTTCGGTCATTAAGGTACATGTATACCTGTAAATAATCGCCCCGCCATACTCGACTACTTCCATATTTTTTAATAAGGGTTCCGAGTCGAATGGAGATCTTATAGTTCCCCATTATTAATAGACCCCAACCTGATCGAATCATCTAATCATTAAATCTGAGGCTTATTAGGAATGAAGTCCATTAAAACTGGGGGGCCATTAGAATTGGGGGCCAGTAAGACATATAGGCACATAGAGAATTGACGACCATTAAGATTGTCTAGGTAATGTTAGGTTGGTCTACTTAAGTTTAGTTTAGGTTTGATTAAATTAGTTTATTTTAGGTTAGATTTGTTTAGGGGTCCATTAGAATTGGGGCCCAACCGGCCAGTCACCCTCTTAACAAGAACCCATCGTTAAATTGGGTCGTAACTCGCCCAGTCAGACCCATACCACACGCTTCTCTTATCCCGATCCCCGGCTCATCGACTTTCGTACAGTACATATATATATAAAAAAAACAGTAGATGTATGGTTGTGTTTGTGATCGGTTTGGCTGACTAGCTGGTGTACTGGTTTGACTGACTATAGATTTAGTGAAGAGTGTATTGTAATTGGTGGACTGGTTGACTGGCACCTACAGGTATGTCGATAATTGACTGGTGCAACATCAAAAGACATAAAAATACTCAGATTAAAAAAAAAATATGTAAACAAATATAAGGGAATTTTAATGTAAATATAAACAGCACCGAATATTGACGTACAAGGACAGCAAAATAAATGTTTGCGATTTAGGAAGTTTACTGAGCCATTATACAGTCTCTTGGTCATTCTTGGAAACCCTTGACAACCCTAGAAAGGCAGATTGTGGTCACAGAATTCTTACGGCAGTCTGGAAGTGCAGTTTGTAGTTCTGAGAATACTTTAAAAATTATGGAAAGGCAATGAATGATGTTGGAAAACCTTTGACAGTTCCCGAAAGGGCAGTTGGTTGTCTTGGAGTGCCAGGTGGCGTGTGAAGAGGTAATTTATCAACATCGTCCAGAGCCTCGCCTAAGTCTTCTCCTGTACGGGTTAGCTCAGGATAGAACCCTCGACTGACTATGGGGGAAATAGTTATTGAAATAGAACATTCACGTGTTACGGAGGGACTGTGTTGACTAGAGAAATATAAACTTATAAAAGAGGTGTTTTATCTGTTAAAGAAGGTGTGTAAAAGTATAATCATATTAAGTGTGTGTGTGTGTGTGTTTAATGTGCATATCACCAATAGAATATTGTTCAATAAATCAAAGTTGAAGTCCTATCAGAAGCCATATTTTTTTTCTATAAATACTATATGACGTTTGTTAACACCTCCCGTGAGTGAGAAGTCCGTCTTGATACAGGTAGTCGCTTAATGGTTAGCTGGTGATGAATAATGCTGGCTGCGACCTAGGTGAGGGGGTCGTCGTTATGGGTCATTATTTGTGCTATGCACAGATGACCGCTGGCAGGGGTTGGCCTGTGTATTCCTGTCATATTTTATGGTCGCCCTTGACATATAGAAGGAAGGTCGGATGGTCTTTTTGTGTCGGTAATGAACTTCCAGGGAGGCAACACTCGTCTATTCCTCCGCCACAAATTTAATATGATTGTTGCCTTTAGTTGTTCGCTCACCACTCAAAAGTGTTCACGATACAAAAGACAGCGCGGGTATGTATGCTGTCTGGGGAGTTTCTTAAATTGAATAAAAATTGCCTTCGTAAGAAGTTCTGAGAATTGCTATTCAGGAAAAGGTGTCCTCGCTGGAGTTGCATGGAACGAATCACTCAAAACGTTGTTCAGGAACGTACGAAGTCGTGTGCAAATTTAATGTGACTGGTATTAGTGTTTGCTTTTATGTTTTGTGTACAAAATAATGACAATGATGCACAATATACAGTACAATGTATTTTGATCGTCAGAAGTGTTTATTGTCATCATTAAGAATGTGTTGTACATGTCCTTTACTGATGTTTATGAATTAATAAAAGGGATTTACTCATTATTCCACTCGCGCCTTAAACAAATGAACAACGAACGATGGTTACGTTTTAGAAATGCAAAGGTGAAACTCTTCATTATATACTGCTGTGGGCTGTTGAAGAATCACTTATAGCTCCAGACTTCAGTGTTATTTACATCTCTCTAATTCCTTAGTGTGTGAAGGACAACACATGTTCCAGGGTAATTGTCCTTCATTTAAAGCAGTCGCCTCACTTGCTCGTCGTACTGTCAACCTCTCAAAATTTACTAGCGTCATTTTTATGAGAAATTGGTCATAGTTTTCTCTGATAATAAAAATATAGCAATTTTATAGAAGTGAAAATAAAAATATATAAAATTATAATTAGAAAAATAATATTTTTAGATTGCCCCGGAGGGGGCTAGTTTATTGGGCACTCCCTTACATCCTGTGCAAGGTGAAGCGCAGAAGCGTTTACAGCGCCCATCTACTGGCCAAATCCACTTCTGGCCAGACCCACTACTGGTCAAATCCACTACTGGCCAGACCCACTACTGGTCAAATCCACTACTGGCCAGACCCACTACTGCCCAAATCCACTACCGGCCAGACCCACTACCGGCCAAATCCACTACTGGCCAGACCCACTACTGGCCAAATCCACTTCTGCCCAGACCCACTTCTGGCCAGACCCTCCACTGCCCAGACCCACTCCTGGCCAGAACCACTACTGGCCAAATCCACTACTGGCCAAACCCTCTACTGGCCAGTCCCACTACTGGCCAGTCCCACTACTGACCAAATGAAATAAAATTGGTCGATGAAAGCGAGAGAAAACATTCCAATAATTTTCATGGCGATAATTTTCTTCTTGACCATTCTGGTAGAGCTGTGATGAATGGCAGTCACAACTCAATATTTATTCCGATAAATGTTTTTATTGTATATCAGCCGCTTGTCAGTGAATTTGCTTTGATATGGAAGCCACAAGGGTTCACTCACCTACAGTTCCTCGAGGTGTTTCTGAGTGCTTGTAAACAAACCGCCCTCCTCCACTAAATTAATCACTATTAATAACAACCACGACAGTGTTGGATGAGAGATTTTTAATGCCTTTACAAATAGTAAATAATGATACCAAGGATAAAAGTATTGGTACTAATTCAACTGCTGCTTGGTAATTTATATAATAATGATATTAATAATAATGCAAATAACTATAAGAATAGTGATAATAAGAATGATAATCATAAATATATATATACAGGTAGTTTTATTTCAATCACAAGAACCAAGTATAGTATGGCCTATGTTAATGCCTCTCACCACCCTGTTAGTTTGCTCTGAATATACAGTATTGTACATAAATCAATACCCAGTATGTAGTTGAATAGATATGAAAGTTCTTAAACTAGCAGTGCTATATGATTTAAACTCTTCTATACAACTACTCTATTCTTTACCTTGTGTCTATGAACCCCAGTGTTGACTTGTTATTAGTGAGTTTATCTTTTACAGACTTAAGTACAGTAATGTATAGTTCAATCCTCCCCCCCCCCCGGCCCTGATGTGGGTCTGACCTGTGCCTAGGTGGGCTAATCCTCATAAAATAAAATAAAAACATAAATATGTATTTCACCTTGTCTTCATCACTATGACTCCTACCACAGATCAGTGAAGACTAGTGTAAAGAATGGGGTGGTGATTGGGGCACCACAGCAATACTGTCACTGGTGCCGCAGGACGTCTAAACTATAGGGTAAACAACAAGATGCTACCTCCTCACCTGGCCTCGAGTAACTTACACAACCTCACGAGATACTAATCCTTTTTCAGTAGTTCCAGATTTTGCGAGTGTGATGCTCTACTAAAGTCATGTTGGAAAAATCCATCAATCTCTACCCAGACGAAGAACAGATGAGGCAAGCCATTCTCCCAGTCAGGCTCAGAGTCTGCATAGCTTCACAGATTACCATCTTTCTTATCATTGGCCACTACACTTTGTGAGCTAGTGGTTAAATTTTTTATGGAACTGATTCTGCTCTGGCATTCTAGCAGTAGTCAGGAACACACTAAATGGGATGCTGCAGCAACCCCATCTTCCAGAATACCCCATCAAAGGACCACAAGCAGTCCTACTGGTGCATGTACTGTGTATCTTTATAATCATGATACATGTATAAAATAGGTGTCTAATTAATTGTGCATCTCTATCCCTCAGGGAGACACAGTGAGAGTTTTGTGGTCATACGATGAGGAGGATCCCACCACCAGCGACCGTCTGGCCAGGCACGACCACTGGGGTTCCCGCAGCCTCTACCTGCGGGACCCTCACCTGGCTGCACGCCTCCCTCCCCCCGCTCACCTCCAGTTCTGGGACGTTCTATCCCCTCAAGTAGGTAGTTAAGTGAGTGCATATGTGTGTGTGTGTGTGTGTGTGTGTCAATACTTTCGAGTTAGCTTGATTGCATACCGAGACAAACAAGCGCCAACGTCGGAAACACGCTGCTGCTGTCCTTCCCGCACTAGATGTAGCCCTCCACACGTGCAACATCTGTGGACGGCCCTGTCGGTCCTGTATCGGCCTCTCGAGTCACCTCAGAGCTCACCAACGAAGGTGACATCCTTAATAACTCGTATCATTGTATCATAGCAGGATGATCATCATACTCGATTCCGAGTGACAACAAAGTATTGTGTGTGTGTATACACTACAGGTGCAAGTGACAATCACTAACTCACTGTTGGAGAAAAATATTTTCTTCTTAGAGCTCTGTATGAAGAACTTGTACATATTATATAAGACTGTTGGTGTACTTCTATTTTTTTACTCTTATCTTCTTCGCCACTGATCGGCTCGTTAGCCACTTGGGCGGTCGGTCACCTCTCTGTTACACACTATTGGCAAGTACAGGGAGTTCTGCTATAACGCGTGTTTTGATAACGCGAATTTGCTCTAACGCGATTTATGAATTCGGAACAATATTTGTATAACGCGAACGCTTGTTTGCTATAACGCGATTTTTGCTTACTATTTCTCCAATTTTGTGGTATTAACTGTGAATATGGTAAAGAAGAATATCTCCAAAAGGCGCTCTGATGATAGAATTCCCGGTGATTATCGTAAAAGAAAGGATATAACACTTGAAGAGAAGCTCAATGTTATCAACCTCAAAATCACCCTTCTCCCCCATCAAGTTACATTCATATTTTTTCAAGGTAAAGTGTTAAATTTACTGTACAGTATGATTTCATTATTAGATATGAATGTAACATTTATTTAGACTGTGCTATCCTTTGTGTTAGGCTAAATACTAAATTTTTTCGATTTCGAGTAATCTGCACCTAACCCTATTTTCTCCATAAGCCCTGTTATTTCTATTACGCGATTTTCTATAACACGATATTTTACAAGAACACAATTATCGCGTTATAGCAGAACTACCTGTACTGGGCATGCACTGGCTCCTGAATGTACCGGGTATTTGAACCTGCTCCAGTGTTCATCAAGACTGGTCTTGAAAGAGCTCACACTCAGTTCCATCATAACACTCTCGGGCAGATTGTTCCAAGAGTTCATAATTTGTAATTGTTGATTACTAGTGAAATGGCTAGTAACAGTATACAGTACATGCTTAGAGACTTAAGCTGTTGAGGTGTTGTAATGCATTATACTGTAACATCCACATGTAGACAGATAATTAATCAAATTTTAGCTGTGGCAGTTTGAACCTTGTCTGCTTATGTATCATATAAGGCTTGATTTTTCACTATGTATAATTGTACACACAAAACACCTCCAAACATGAAATACTGTACGAGTACATTCACCACATCTTTTCCAAAATAACCGTTCCTTTCACTATGTAGGCCACATGTTCTAAATTGGACTTATACATTATAGGTATTGATGTACATAATATGTACTGTATTGATATACGGATTGTAAATGTCATTTTAAGTTTTTTTACTGTATCTGGATCAGCTGTATGCACTTTATGTACAAGGTTGTCTGGTCGACAAGTATGATGGAACAGTTCATCAGTACACTGCACAGCTGAAAAAACCCTATTAATTCCTTTTAAGGCTAGTATAGTAGCTTCTCACGATTGTTATTGGATAATGTGTGGTAAAGGTCCCATTTATTTTCAGTGGTGAATGCCAGAATCCTTCTTACACAATGGAGATGTGACTGATTTTATATGAGGATTTTGAAATCTAACTTCCTTTGGTTTTACTGTATTTTATTGTGTTGTAGGTTCGACTGCCTGATGGTCTGCCCACACTGTACTGGTGTAAACTCTACAAGATCCCTAACCTCACCACCAAGACTCACATCATTGGGGTAATTACATACAGTACTTCTACCACACTGCATTTTGAAAGAATTTCTTATTACAGTAAATAGCCAAATAATGTGTTCTGTTGTGTGTCAATGTAAATTCATGTTCCTATTATGATGAGATACCTGTAGAGTGATGTACCTGCCAAACATCTTTATAACAGTAGTATGAGTAATGGGAATATTAACTTGAGCATGCATGTAAAACCAATAATTAATTGCAGTATTTCCATGTCCGTTTTTACACTCTCATCTTATTTTTTTGGATTTGGTCATGGTAGCTTTGGTTTAAAATTATGCAGTACAGTAAAGGATTCAAAATTTTATCCTTGTTTTCCTTGGTCTTAATTCATGACTCCCATTTAACTGCTACAGAAAATCGTAATCTTTAACTCTATACAAACCTTT
This sequence comes from Homarus americanus, assembly GCF_018991925.1. NCBI lineage: Eukaryota > Metazoa > Arthropoda > Malacostraca > Decapoda > Nephropidae > Homarus > Homarus americanus. The sequence continues at coordinate 1,753,309 of NW_024738608.1, forward strand.
TGTGTTCCTCCAGTACATACCATTGATAGAACAACAGAACCTGCAACACGTCCACCACATGCTGCTGTACGAGTGTCACCTCCCAAACTCTGACAGATACCTGGAGATGTTTGTGGAAGCGAAGGGTGCTCAGTGTTATGACCAAAACATGCCTTTGTCGTGGTCAGCATGCAACACCCCAATTGTTGCCTGGGGTATTGGATCAGAAGGTAAGAAAAGTTCACCATTATTAAAACGTTTTATGATGTCTGGATACTTTCATCGTATCTTCACTAGTTTAACACAATGACCCAAGTGTTCGGCTGTTTAGGTATGATATACAGTATAAAAATTACATCAATATATGTGATGTTAATCATAAAAGCCACATTCAGAATAGTGGCAAGAACAGGTGTATCCCCAAAACCGACGTCCTATTGACTGCCGATTCGCATAACCGACGATTACATACAGTATACTAGAGGAAATATCCCGTAAGATTCGTTGATACCCCGGAGATTCGACAATCGGGAGAGGAGTGGCAGAGCTGTTTTGAACTTAGTGGTCGGTGGCAAGGTGTGAATTCTTGCCACCATACGGCTTTGCTCACTGTCCTGACTTATTCCTATCATCTTTGCTCCTGTGTACACTTACTGTGTGTCTCTGACTTCGTGTTTTGTTTTGTTTTTGACTTGGTGTGTTACTCAATCAAGCCTAAACGTCCCAGTGGTAGTTCCTTTTGTGCTAGGCAACTTAATGTGATGTGAGAAAGCATAATAAGACATAATAATAGTAGTTAGACCAGCAAAGAGTGGTAGAGACTTGAACTTGCCACCCTAGATTGTCTCTACCATCCTCAACACAGGTAAACAACAGTCTCAATTTGTGCTTTACATTGCTCTTTTAAGGCTAATTATGCTTGTTTTATGTCTGCTTTATTTTCTTGCTTGACAGTGTGCATGACATGGTTATACCAAGGGTAGATGGGAGTTAATGGAAGGTGGCTGGTCCCTAACCCCCTGAATTTGAATTAGTTATGTTCTTATGGGATTAATTGCTTCGATTACCGTTGATTTACTAGCCAACGACTTTTCCCGGTCTCTATATGCATCGATTATCGGGGTACACCTTTAATTTGTTCATCACAATTGAACGAATAACAATGTCTATTCAGCACTGGAAAGCTTAAAAGACTTAAGATTGACGAGTATTAGTTTCAGCTCGGCATTCTTAATACTGTATACTGTACTGTAATTTCACATTTCTACCATTATTTATGAAATCACATATGTGTGTCCTTAACCAAGAGTAAATTTTCTATTCCAATCTTGTCAGTTTTAAAATTATAAATTGAGATTGTTTTTTTACCACGTTCATGTATAATTTTCTAAAAGACTGTTAAGGCTGAGTACTGTGGAGTACTTATGGTAAACTGAGTCATCAATATTGTGTTACAGGTGAGATGTACCCAGAGCATGTGGGCGTCCCCCTTGGAGAGGAACATGGAGGTGCCACGTACTTCATGCTTGAAATTCACTATGATAACCCAAACCTCAGGACAGGTAAGGTACTGGTCAGTAGTTTAGTAGTTTTAGATATGCCCTTTATGTATAGTATATATCTAGAATTCTAGATCATAGAATTTAACTTGTAGTTTCTTGTCCCCCTGTCTCTTTAACTTTGACGGACATGCAAAGGAACTTGGGATGAATCTTCTCATCACATTAACCCTATAAAGGGCAAGACCCTAAATATATTAGATATCAAAAAACCTTCTTATTATTTAAAACTTCAAGGGTTTAAGATATTTCTTTTTTTGTTGATTTATTAAATTTAATTTTTTTCATGGGTCAAAAGTTGCCTGGGAAAAAAATGTCCCTGCTCATCCCTTAAGGGCTCTTTTGCCCATTATAGGGTATAATTTTTGTGTGTATTTTTTTTTAAGTACCTTCAGGTTCTTCAACATTTACTTCTAGTGACTTATACTGTAATACCACTGTGATTCACATACAGGTATAGTATAAAAATACAGGTTACAAACCAAATTGGCCTGTTATTTTTTATTTCTTCATTCATATTCAAAATTCATTAAAAATACTTGACATGGTGATGAGAAACTCCTTTTTCATAATGATATTCAGTAGCCGCTTCTTCTACTTAAATGACATTTTTGGAGTACAGTACAGCTTCAGTATCTTGTCAACCCAGGGCCGGATTCAGGAGTGGGCAAAGTGGGCAGCTGCCCAGGGGCCTCCACATATTGCAATATTTTATTTATTTGTTTATTCATTTGGATTATTTTTATTTTCATTCTTTAAAATTCATGCTTATCTATTCCATCACGTAAAACTATGTTCAGCAAGAAGCGTGATAGAAATTAGGCTAGCTACTCCATGAAATTCATGAATACCTGGTTTTCCTATGAATCGTATATTTTTAATGAATGCTATTGTTTGTGTTGCTAATAATTTATTTAGAATTCCACAAACTATATTGATTAAAAATGAACTACAGTGAACCCCTTTACTCGGTCAATTGAACCCACGGAGCCCCGCGTAAAGCGAGAAACAAAAGCATAAAGTGAACAACATAACATATGGGATTAATTGAAATAGAGACTGGGCCGACCCCCAAAATCCACTTTTTCCAGACACAATACCTATGTTCTAGTAAAAATAACATCTTAATTTTATGTTGGTACACACACACAATTAATATTTAAGAGAAATACAGCCGCCAAGTTAATGTCCATTCAAATAATGGACTCAACTCCCCTCTTCCCTGCTGGCTCCTCCCTCTCTGAGAAATGTTTGGGTGAAAACACTAGATTTTAAGGTATAGTAATAAATAATACCTCAAACTAAAGTTAGGATAATATAATTGACATTACTGGATTCCTTGCAAGACCAGGTATATTTTGAATATATACATGTCATATATTTTGCACAAAAGATAACATATTTGCTCTGAGTAAACAAAATACTTACATTAGATCTAAAATTTGTATGTCTAATGCAAAATCTATGATGTTTATATTCAAAATGATCATCAAATTGTAAGAATTCCATCAATGTAAATTATATTCTGGCCGGGTAATTTGTATGAATTTTATGAGCTAAATAAAAAAATTATACTTCACCCGTGTATATGAGTAGATGCACCGCGTAAAGTAGGAATTCCGGTTCTGGCAGGGTACCGTACGCGTAAAAAAAACCCCGTAAAGTGGGGTATTACTGTACATGGAATAACGAAATTGAGATTAAAAAAATAAACAAATAAAGTATTTTTTCATTATCACTTCCATTACGAATGCCATCAGGGCGCTGTGTTTGTTGACAGTCGGTTGGAGGGGATTGGGGTTTAGGCTCCCTTCACTCGCCACCCCACCCTCTTGGGTAGTTATAATGAGGGGGGCCTCCACAAAGAGGCTGCCCATGGGCCTGCACAGGTCTAAATCCGGAACAGTGTCAACGTTTCTGCCAGGAAGGTTAGCTGATAGTTTACCCTCACATTACATATCAGCTCCTGCAGAAAATCATGACAGACAAGATAAAGGATTTGAAAATGGATAAATCTTCTTGAATTAGGCAATGTCATGAGGGGTTTGGAGACACGGTTTGAGAAACTTTTGGCCCTCTTCAGTTTTAGCCGTAAGGTTAAAAAAAAAAAGATGATGAGCCAATACAGCATAAACAAACCCATGTGGTCACTCATGAACTTTGCCTCTTTGAAATGTAATTGATGATTTTGCCAGGCAGTGATAACTTTGTTTTAATGTTATTCATTTATAATTTGTACTGTATTGTATCATGATTATGTAGTCTCCTTCACTAGTGCATTTACAGGGGCTTATCAGGTTTTGTGCTTTGTGGCAACCCTGTGTTTGTTTATATTCGACAGAAAGAAACTCACAATAGTAAACATACTATAGAATCAAATTAAAACAATACTAGTGAAGTAGACTGTACATGATCTTCCATATATTTTTATACACACTAATTTAAATTTTCAAAAAAAGATATGGAAATTATAGCCAAATTGAGCAGTTATCCCTATTTAACAAAATAGGTCCTGTACATATGGTACTGTGCAGTATGTGAATTTTTTTCTGTTCTTCCATACCTTGCTATAATGCAGGGTCGCCTGGCAGCTGCTGATCCCATGACTTGCAGCTTCCAGCTGCTTGTGGTTTACCCCACGTTCTTGGGAGGATGTTGTAGTCAAGATCAGTCACACCATCATTGTAGTGTAATTAATCCACATTCTCTAATTGTGTATTTCAATCTGTGTTTGGACTTTAAATTCCTCAGGTGTTGTGGACAGTTCTGGAGTGCGTATCCTGTATACTCAGAAATTACGACAGTATGATGCAGGAATCTTAACGTTGGGACATACAGTATCTCCAACACACATCATCCCACCTGCTCAGAACTGGAACACTGTTGCCCATTGCACTGCAGCTTGTACAGAGAAAGTATGTACAGTACAGTAGTACTGTATAATTATGTAATCACTTACAATTCAGTGACTTGGCTAGATATACTTGCAAATCAAATTTCTTATTACAAAATTACAACATAGAAATAAAGGTAAAATGAATGTCTGTAATTAGTACAGTAATAGATCAATACACAGTACAGGTTGAACAAACTTAACTGCTAGATTCAAGATCAGAGTCAATTCATAATAACTTTAAATTATTTTTTTTATGGATTTCAGACATTGCCAGATACTGGGATAAAGGTATTTCAAGGATTCCTTCATGCTCATCTTCTTGGTTCATCCATCTCCATACAACAAATTCGAAATGGATATGAGTTGCCAACGGTCATCAAGGGTAAGCCATTCATATTAGATTGAAAGTTTAATTTTACTCTTTTGTTTTATGACTTTATAAAACATGAGTTGCTTTGAAGAAACATTGAGTAATCTCAGGTTTTAGTTAATAATGCATTAGACATGTAACTTAATTTATGTTTTTGCAAAACTAAAATCCCTCCATTGTAGATTAATTCAGCAAACAGTTAGTCTGAAAGTCAAAATTCTGTATTGGAGTGACATTCCTTTACATCGAGTTATTTTCCCAAATAAACTAAAACACACAATTACTGTACTCGCCAAACATGTAAAAGATGATAATAAGTTGTGGAAGTTCTGTTTGTTTTGTTGATTATCATAAAACCATAAGAATGCAACAGGCCTGTTGGCCCATACTGGACACACCCGTTTACACCCAACCGCTATCGCTCATATATCCGTCCAACCTATATTTGAAGCTACTCAGCGTGTTTGAGTCTATGATGAAGTTTGGTAACTTGTTCCACTCATCGACTACGTATTTCCAAACCAGTGTTTACCTATCTCGCACCTAAATCTAAATTTGTTTAATTTAAATCATTGCTACAAGTTTGCTCCTGATTGGAAAGTTTAAGTACATTTGTTATATCACCTTTGTTTCTTGGGGGGAGTGCAAATTCAGATGCTTTAATCTGACTCTATACTCAAGGTTCCTAATGTCCAGGATTACTCTCGTCATCCTCCTACCTATGCTTTCTAGATTCAATATCCATTCTGTAGTACGGTGACCAAAAGTGAACTGCATAATCCAAGTGTGGTCTCACAAGTGCAAGATATAGTTTTAGGATAACCTCAATAGTCTTGTAACTAACACTCCTTTGTATGAACCCAAGTACTTTGTTACCCTTGTTTCCCTATATCAAAACATTGTTCATCTGATATCTGGTTTCTCTGTTTATGTCTCCCAGGCTAAGTACTCTACATTTGTCCACATTAAATTTCATCTGCCATTTTTCAGACCATGCAAAAATTTTTTTTAGATCTTCCTGTAGTTTTGTGGAATCCTCATCAGATTTAACTACATGCCTTATTTTAATGTCATAAGCAATCTAAACAATTTTGTCAATCATGTGTCATATCCAACATATCTTTCTGGACACACACTAGACCTATTTTTTTCTCCTGCTGATTGTGATGGTGTATTAGATGTTGAAGTTGACCTGTTTGGTCCGGCAGTCTCTAACCATGCTTTGGCTACTTTTGGTTTAATGTCTCAAAACCTCCTCCTTACCATAAAGCAATTACCTTCAGGAACTATAGAAACATTGACCAGGAAGCAGATCATTCTTTGAACTAGGTCACTTCCTCTGTTTTGTCCTCAGAGAAGATGGTTAAATTACTTAATGAGTTCTTCCAGTCCATTTCAGACCATTATTTTCCAGAGGTCATAAAGTGAATTACAATACGAGATGACTTTCCTTGGTATGACTCGTCTATAAGTTTCTTCGTAGGGATTGTAGAAGTGCTTAATGAGTGGCATGCACACTGTACTAGATCAGAGTAAAAGTATATAGTTGAATACTACAGAAGTCAAGTAATCTCTTGTGGCAGAGATAACAAATTTCTTTTTACAGTATGCAGTTATGAATGGGCCTTCTTCCAATTCAGATGCTCAGCTTACCTCTGATAATTCTGGTTGGCTGGCTGTCCATGTTAGGTGTGTTGAAGTGTGCTCAGGGAGGAATGTAGCAGTGGACTCTTACCCACATGTACTGGTTCCTAATCGCTTCACTGACTTACCCAAGGGACAGAGAACAAGTTGGGAAATACAATGCTATGCATTACACATTTCTGCAAGTATATGGCTCTTAGCAGGTTATAGTCTGGAGAGCCTCATTTAACAGTCAATAGTTTTCCTTAATAAAATCAAGATTTGACTTTTTTATCCTCTTTATAGATATGAATTATGACTTCAACTACCAGCAAGCTCGAGTATTAAAAAAGGAGATGGAAATATTACCAGGTGATTCCTTGATTGTGAACTGTGGATATAACTCCACCAGGAGAAAAATGCCAACATTTGTGAGTATATTTGGTTGACGAGTTTATCTGTTACTTTTTAAGTTTGCTTCTACACCATTTTATTATTATATGCTCTTCATTAATTGAGTTAAAAGTTTTAAATGTTTTTATCTTTGAAAAATCTAGTCACAATCAGATTATTTAACTGGAACTGGTATATTGTACAGTGCAATATAGCAGAAAAACTGCTTTACATTTTTAATATCCAATACAGTTTCATGAAACATATATTTCTAGCCATCACTCTTAGGAGTACTATAGATGTGAAAATTTTATTTTATGTCCTTACCTAGGTCATGAACTGGTTTTCATGGCCACATCAAACCCTGAACAAGTTTACAAAATAAACTAAACCATTTCTTCAAGCTGTTTAATGCCATACTACTATTATACAAGACTGTTAGATGTACAACATAATGATCTTAAATCTGTCTTCTGTAAAAGTGTGTTATTTTCATCATGATTTCAGGGTGGCTTTAGTACAGAGGAGGAGATGTGCTTAGCCTTCCTGACATACTATCCTCGAGTCAACCTCTCTGGCTGCTACTCCAAACCTGACATGGCTCTTGTATTTGACACTTTTGGCATTCAAGACTTGGTTAACAATGATTTGTAAGTGAAGTATATCTGTTAATGTAAGCAAATTAATCATACACCCTGTATGATATTGTTCAAAAGTTTTGTTCTGCTGGTATTCAAGACAAAGTTAACAATGATTATCATTACCAGTACAGTGATATCCCTGTTAGTCGGAATAATTGGTGCAAAGCTCTTCCGGGGATGAGATATTTCTGGGTAATGAGACGACTCTCTCAAACCTGGAAAAAATACCACATCCCACGACTGAATGGGCGAGTTACATCACAAGCATGATAGTCGAGACACATTGTGATTGAACCTGTAGTGTTCCTGTCTTGCAGAGTACCATACGGTAGAACTGTATGCGTTTGATCGCTGACCCTGACCTTGTCTTCCATCTCGCCACATTAAAATATTCTACATTTGTCAAAGGGATGAAAAATATGTGAGGGTCTGTGATTATAGCCTTTCAGGTAGCTTAGCCTTAAGTGTATCTTATGCGGTGATATTTTCAGTGGATGGAAGAACTGGATGTGGTATCATAGTGTTTGTAAAGGACTGGAGTGTGACTGTGTGGTACAGGAAAAATGTCAGGAAATTAAATTACAACAGTGAAACAGGAATTAATATTATAATTTTTTGTGAGGTGCAAATTTTTGTTGTAGGGCTTATAACTCGGCACCAAGCCTTAGAGCTTTTGAACTTTATTCCTGAGGGAGGCATCAGGGGGACCCCTTGATGGGCTTGGGGCCCTAGTCCACCTATGCTTAGGGCTGGCCCTGGTTGAATGTAATACTGTATGTAACTGTAATCACCTTTTACATCTTAAAACTTGAGGTGGGGTGGGGGATTAGAGGTCTCGTGATACTGACCTGACCTGATGCAATGTTAGGTCACCCATTGTCGGGGTGGAGGATTAGTGAGTCTCATGACCTGAATAGGTCTTGAATAGAGACGAAAGCTAAGGTGCTCCAGTGTTCGCAATTGCTGAATGTACAGTACAGTATACGTAACTGTAATCACTTTTTACATCTTAACACTGCTTTAACACTGTATTCTTGGCTGATTGTGTCCTGGTACAATAATGTACGATACTGCACAACACAAATTTTATGCAAAAACAGCTCTTAGTGAGGGAACAACGTTCTACAATGGCAGCAGAATATGAACTAAATGATCCAAGCAGCTGGGTCACCCATGCACCTGGCATGTAGAACGCATTGGAGCATGATGCAATCTCTGGGAACTCCTGGAAAAATTTATTCCCAGGTCCATAATGGAATGGTTTAGAGAGATTTTCTGGGAATTTTTCCGGAAAATACGCCTGAATTTTTATCCTTGAAAACTCTTTTGCAGACCCTGAATGGAGAGAGATTTCCTGGAAATTATCCAGGCTGATTTCAATTCTGGCTATTGGAGAGGTCCTGGGAATGAGTATTCTGGCTAATGGAGACATTACTGTAAAGTGCCAGATTTAGACCTGTGGAGGCCCATGGGCAGCCTTCTTGTGGAGGCCCCCCTCATTATAACTACCCAAGAGGGTGGGGTGGCGAGTGAAGCGAGCCTAAACATTTGGGAGTTTCGGGGGGCGCTGTAAGCCCCCCGGGAAAATTTTGAAATTTGAACACTTCTTTGGAGAATTTTGAAGCCATATGCAGTTATATTGAGGAAATTTGAAAATTGAGAAATTTTTAATTAACTGTATATTTATTGATAGTGTACAAATTCCCAACACACACACACACACACACACAAAAGTGAGACATGACTGGACTCATTCATGTGGTTTCAAGTTGACCAGCCCTGATATAGCTACTACCGCACGTGTGGAGGCCCCCAGATTGTGGAGGCCCCTGGGCAGCTGCCTACTTTGCCCACTCCTGAATCCGGCCCTGTTACTGTACAGGTAGTTATAGCACTGTACTGTATGTATAAAATTATTTGTACCTGTATTACATATACGTACTGTAATCTTTGGGCCCCAGAACTCTCCAATAGAAATAATGAAGTTTGAGTGCCTTCTAGAAAATTCCAGGATAATTTTCTCCATTCCGGGCATGGGAACGAGGACGAAATCATGTGCATTTTCTGAGAACATCTCTCCGTTCTGAGCATGGGAACAAATTTTCTGGGAGTTCCAAGAGATTGCATCATGCTCCAATGCATCCGCATGTTTCCTCACATGCGTGAGTGGGCTAGTTGCTTGTTAAACTGAGGCCATAGGCTCACATGCTTTGTTCATATTATGCTACCTTTGTACAAGTTTGATCCCTCTCTCTCTGCTATTTTTACGTACAATTTGTGTTGTGCAGTACTGTAGCACTGTACTGTACTTAACTATTACCAGGACATAATCAGCCAAAAATAGTGTTAAAGCATTAAGATGAAAAAATTTAGTAGTTACATATACTGTACTGTACATTCATCAGAGTGGACAGTGTATGCCTATTGTAGGCTGAAGACAACAGCATCTGTTGGTGAGTACAATATACAGTACTGTATACAGTACAATGGTACCCTGTAGTATACAATACAGTGATATCCACGTTATTCGGAACAATTTGTGCAGAGCACTTCCGGGAATGAGATATTTCCGGGTAACGAGACGACTCTGTCTTCCCCGGAATTTTCCAGGTTACGGAAAAATGTTCTCGGAAGTTCCAGAAATTGACCATTGCATCATCTCTCAAACCCGTAAAAATATCCCTCGTCCCCGTAATTTTCTGGGTAACGGAAAAATTTTCTTGGAATTTTCAGAAAATGTGCCTGATTTTCATCTCTCAAACCCCCAAAAAACTCCCCCATCCCCAGAATTTTCCAGGTATCGGGTACAGGTATTTTTTCGGAATTTTCCGGAAAATCTGCCCCTCAGAAAATTTCAATTCCGGCTATCGTTGAGTTCCAGGTTTGAGGGATTCTGGCTAAGGGAGATATTACAGTCGACCCTCGTTAATTCGGACCCCTTTAATCCGGATTTCGGATAAATCGGACGAAATCTGAACTGTCCATATCAAATTTCTGATTCTGGGATTGTCCCAGTTGCAATTTCAAAATCTGTGTCATCACTAAGGATTAACAAAGTCTCTGGTGCACTCTAAGATTAAGAGAGAAAACGGAAGACTCAGACGTCCTGAAGCTAGAGAAAACGGACTCCTATGAAGGGGCACTCAAATAAACATACTTATAGCTACATGTTTAGTGGACCCCAAATTTTTTTGCAAAAAGTTGGGGGTCGACCTCTAAACGGGTAATAGTTTCGTTAGGTTGAAAAATATTTTCCTGTAACTACCAGTAAAAATGGAAACGACGCACCACCAGCTGTGAGTGTCGGTACAGTTGCCAGGACAGATCTCTTGCGTCATCATAGCAAGCCCAAAGTAGCCAAATGCATGGTATGGTAGCACAGGACGATGTAAAACAAAGTATTCATTTTTTAAAGTTTATTTATAGATACATAAATTTTTGTTCTTTGCATTTGAAACATCAATCTTTGTTAATTAAATTTGAAACAAAAGAAAACTATGATACTGTATTTCTAAATACCGGGTATTTTCTTTAAAATATTACATCACAAGTATATTTTACCTTAACTGTGACTGAATGAATATATTCTCAGAAATGAATATGGAAATGATGCTATATTTTTGCTGAAATTACGTATGTATTACAGTGGAAAGTGGGATAAAATCATGACGAAAACAATGACTTGCCCTTTCTTTCGTTGTTCAAAAGATTTTACCGTAATCGCTTTTTGAATGTTTTTCAGTTAAAAAACTGTTGTATACAACAATATTCTCTCCTAATGGACCTGAATAAATACTACCTGCATTTCAGTGTAAAGTGTCGTAATAATAAATGGTAAACAATTTGCCTTCAGCACTCGGTGTTTCAGGCACGGCGAGCCTCAGTTTATAGGATGTTGAGTGTTTTTACTGAAGGTTTTGTTGTTCCAATACCCTCAAAAACTTGGGTCGACCTATAAACAAGGAATATCATAAATTAACGATTTTTGGGTAAAAAAATCAGGGTCGACCTATAAACGAGGGAGGGTTATAGACGAGTCCATACCAAATTTATGGTTCTGGGATTGTCCGATAGATGGGTCACGCGGCGGCCTTGTGCACGCGTGAGTCACGCCAGTCATTGTTGACCTAGCGCCATATTCGAGTATCAGTGTTGTGATGCCTTGCAATTTTCGTTGATATTTCAGTGATTAGGCATCTTTCAGCCTTGTATTTTACATCATGTCTTCAAGGGGGAGTAAAACGCCAAAGAGGAAGTATGTGACCCTTTCTGTGAACCAGAAACTGGAACTTATAAGGAAGTTAGAGGCTGGTGCTTCAGTGTCTAGAGTGTGTGATGAGTATGGTGTTAAAAAGCAAACAGTTTCGGACAAACGCAAGGCTAAGGACAAACTCATTGCATTTTCTTTGAAATATAATGTTGATGCAACTTCTAAATCATCATCTGTTGGTGCAAGGAAGCGTATGAGAGTGGCAAAAGATACAAATCTTGAGGAGGCAGTGACGAAGTGGTTTGTGCAGAAATGATCCTGTGGTAATGTCGTCCGTGGTGTAGAAATACAAGCTGCTGCTGTTAAGCTAGCAAGTCATATGGGCATCGAGAATTTCGAAGCTAGTGACGGGTGGTTATGGCGATTTAGAAATCGCCATGGAATGTGTCATCTACCAAAGGTAAATGAAATTAACATATTGTAATGTTTTATATAGCTAGTTATATGATGTTTGCAGTTCAGTATTTCCTGTATTTTTGTCTCTGTGTATCATGTTCAGCGTACAGTGTATATACGGTACTATATTTCCTAACCTAACCTAACCTAAATCGGTTAATTCGGACAATCGGCTAAAACGGACACCCTCCCCCCCCCCCTATTAGTCCGAATTAACGAGGGTCGACTGTACTGTATTTTGTTTATTTATAGGATATTGTACATTTACAGTTGTGTTTGTGTAACTAATTATAGCTCTGTGTCTGTTCATGTGTGATACGTTGTTTAGACTATCGGAAAACTCTCTCCAGTACTGGGTGTAAAATTCCATGCTTTGCATGCCTGTATCATATATGTACAGTGCATCAGATTTTGTTTTCTTATTTGAACAAACTTTTAGATAAACTATGAAGGATTATTTTAGTAAAAATAAATTAGTTTCTAACTTAACTAGAACAGATTTTATAAACTCTAGTACAGTATAAACATTTCTTATGTTTTTTCTTTAAAAAAAATTGTGTCCCATCATTATATTGTGTTGAAATATTTTGCTTAAAGTCTTTTATTGAAATAATCTTATAGGGAATTTTAATTAGAATCATTATGGTACCAAATTCATCTCTCGAACACAATTTTAACAGATGCTGTGTGATAAAAAGTTTATATACTTTTTTACTAGCCGTAAATATATTTGGTTGCACCGTCACAGCCCCAAAATACCTTCATTTGACTGTCCGTATCATATTAAATTTTTTTTTAATATAATTATTTAATAGAACTTTTTAAAAAATTATTCAGGATTATTTGGGTAAAAAATGGTGTTTCGAACTTGATTAGAACTGATTTTATAGACTGGTATAAATTTTTCTTACTTTTTCATAAAAGCGTCGAGTCCCAGCATTATATCGTGTCAAAATATTTTATTTAAGGATCTGTTATTGGAACTGTCTTCTGAGAGAATTTATTCAGGATCATTATGGTACTAAATTCACATCTCACACAATTAGAGCAGATGTTGTTAATAAAAGTTTATGCACTTTTTTTTTAGTCATAAATATTTTTGCTTGTGACCACGGCCTAAGTGTAATGGGAGAGTGTTTGTCTGTGCAAGATGCATAGTTTAGACTCTTGGAAAACTTTCCCCATTACCCTTGAGAAATTCTGGGGACTGAGAAATTTTTATCAATACCCTGTACTGGTAAATCTCTCACTCCCTGTGAGATTGTGAAATGGAGTACCATCATACGATATGTTTTCCCATGTGTTGAGGTGTGAGCTTGTCTGTGGCAGCGCCCGGTTGCCGGTCACCGTCTGACGCTGTAAGAGTAAAGTCTACAAAGAATGTGGTCTATTATTCAAACCTCTCACATGGCGCAGTGAGTAGAATGCCGGGGCCCGACACGTCATAACAGCCCTGACGATAAAGCCAACATGGCCCCTACACGTCCACGATTCTCGACGCCCTCAAGGGGATGCTAGGGCATCTCTACACCGGTGGGGAACACCAGGCGCGCCCAGCAGCAGACCATGAGTGCATTGATGGCTCAGATGGCGTCTCTAGCTACTGGTGGCCACGGTCATGCTCCTATGCCGGTTATGAAGCCCTCAGCAGCGGTCGCTCCAGAGAAGTGTGAGGCAGAAATGCCAGCAGCGGCGTTTAGGACATGGAGGTGGTCCATGGAGTCGTGGGTGCTGTTGAACGGATGGTCACAACTGGTGGCCACACTCCACATTCGCCTGAACTGCGTCCCGGCACTCCGAAGGGTGATTGACTCGAGATATCCCAGCGGTCAGTGGGAGCAGCTCTCGCCCAAGGAAGCCCTGGATGCCATCAGTGGAGTGGTTCTTCAATCGTCAAACCAAGCTGTGAAATGGAACGAGTTTTTCAACAGCAAACAAGGTGACGAGGAGCCCATGAAAAGATATTTTCAGTGATGCTTCGCAGAGGCAGTGGAGTGTGAATTTAAATGTCCCACCTGTGATAACGACCTCTCTGAGTACATGCTATTACGTAAAGTTGTAAAGTTATGGTGGGCCCGAGTAACCAAGTGTTGAAAAGGGAAATTTTCCAGGGGTACTTGGGATATAATAGTGTTGAAGAGCTTAGAAACAAGTGTATGTTATTTGAGGCAGCAGTGAGAGATGCTGGTGTATTGTGTCCTACGTCTGGCCAGGCAGTCGTGGGAACAGCCACAGAGGCAGCGGCGGTTGGTAATGACGTCACGGGTGAGTCTGTGGTAGCTGCCACCCGACCTGGACACCCCAGTCGTGCACACTGTGGGAACTGCGACATGACACATGCCTCCGGTAAGAGCAACTGCCCTGTAAGTGGGACTACATGTCGCAATTGCTCTAATGTTGGTCACTTCAAAAGGTGTTGTAGGAGTAAGACAGTCCTAAGTGCTTCTGTGGATGTATCAGGTGCTGTCACAGTGGCAACAGCCCAGCTATCCCGCCACCCCAGGTTACAAGTGTTCGTGACCCAGGCTGGGAGCAATTCCCCCGCCACCCCTGTGCTGGCTGTGGCTGACACGGGTGCTATGGTGTGTGTGGCAGGGGCATCCCTGCTCCGGGACATCGGTTTGTGTCCGGGGCAACTTCGGGCCCGTAATGGCCTGTGGGACGTGGCGAACAAACAGCTCAAGTGTTTGGGGTCCGCCCCCTGCTGCCTCAGTGTGGGCAAGGGGTCCACCGTCCAGGAGGTCTACTTCGTGCAGACAGCCAAGGCCCTCTACCTGTCATTGGAGGCCTGCAAGTGCCTCAACTTGGTGCCTGTCGACTTCCCGCTCCATAGACGTGCTGTGGCTGCTGTGGGCGATGGAGGGGAGCAGCACACTGCCGACGACCTACCCCCGAACCCTTTACCTGAGAGCAATCGTCTCCCTCCTAGGCCAGTTGAGATACCCTTGTCTCCTTTAGAAGAGAATGTGGCCAGGTTGGAGGCATGGCTGCTCACACACTTTTCATCGACCGCATTCAACACCAGTAGGTCCCCACTGCCAGTCATGACTGGTCCCCCTCACCATATCCACCTGACGCCCGGCACGACCCCCTACGCCTGTCACACACCTGCTCCCGTTCCGAAACACCGGGAAGTGGAGGTGAAGGCCCAGTTGGAGGAGGACATCAGGAGAGGCGTCATCCAGCCAGTGCCTGCTGGTGAGGCTACGGAGTGGTGCGCCAGGATGGTCGTGGTGGGCAAGAAAACGGTCAGCCCAGGCGCACTGTAAACTTTCAACGCCTCAATGCAAGCTGTCTGAGGGTGACGCACCACACACCTGCACCATTCGACATGGTGTCTGGGGTGCCAGCGCACTCATTCAAAACCGTCGCCGACGCCTTTTGGGGATTTCATCAGGTGGAGTTGGAGGAGGAGAGTAGATGCCTGACCACGTTCATCACGCCATGGGGCCGTTTTCGATACTGCAGGCTGCCCATGGGACATTGTTCAGCATCAGATGCGTACACCAAGAGGTTTGACGACGCTATTCAGGATGTGCCCCGCAAGTACAAGTGTGTGGATGACACTCTACTCTATGACTCCAGTGTGATGAACGGGGCGTTCTGGCACACCTATGATTTTCTGGAGACCTGTGCTCACACAGGTATCACACTGAAACCAGAAAAGTTCTTGTTCTGCAGGAGAAAAGCCGAGTTTGTGGGTTTCCTCCTGGGGTGGGACCTCTACCAGCCCACTGCCCAACGTCTTTCAGCCATCAAGGACTTCCCCATGCCTGATCAGCCATCAATCACTGACATCAGGTCCTGGCATGGCCTGGTTAACCAGTTGGCTCCCTTCCTTGCCACTGCACCTGTGATGGAGCCCTTCCGTGAGCTCCTCAAGAAGCCAGTGGGCAAGCGGGTGTATTGGGACGACCAGCTGTGGCTCAAGTTTCGCCAGGCCCAGGACACCATCTGTCAGTTGGCCAGGAACGGCTTGGTGTACTATGACAAATCCAGGCCTACGGCAGCTGTCATGGATTGGAGCAGGGAGGGCATCGGCTTCGTCGCCCTGCAACAATACTGTGCCTGTGCCTCTCCAGAGACGCCCTTCTGCTGCAAGGGAGGGTGGCGGTTGGCTCTGTGCGGTAGCTGACATCAGAGCACGGCCGAGGCCGTCTATGCTGCAGTAGAAGGGGAGGCCCTGGCTGTGGTATGGTGCCTGCGCAAAGCCAGGCTGTTCCTCCTTGGCTGCCCGAACCTCATTCTGGTGACGGACCACCGCCCCTTAGTTGGCTTGCTTGGGGACAGAGCCCTCACGGATGTGGCGAATCCACGCCTGTTCAGGCTCAAGGAGAAGACCCTGCAGTACCGATTCACGGTCAAATACTTGCCAGGGAAGCGAAACTGTGCAGTTGATGCCCTATCCCGCTTCCCCTCCCTCAGGGCAGCGCTTGACGCGGAGGACATGGACCAAGAGGAGAACCTGTGCGCTGCAGTGTGTGCAGTCACAATCGCAGCACTGGATCAGGATGGGTGCATCACTATGAACGAAGACACAGTGTGCAAAGCGGCTGCGGACGACCCAGTATACCAGGTTCTTGTGTCGAGGGTGCTGGCGGACGACTCGCGCCCCCACAAGTCACAGGAGGTGGCCTGTCTGCGCCCGTACTTCTCGGTGAGGGACAGGTTGGCTGTGGTCAGGGGTTTGGTCACCTACACCTTTGACCAGGGCTGCGTGCGCCTTGTCATCCCCGACTCCCTCCGCCACCGGGTCGCCGTTAACCTGCATGTGGGGCACCAGGGCCTCGACTCAATGCTCAGGCGGGCCCGGCAGTCTGTCTATTGGCCTGGCATGGAGGGTGACCTGCAGTATCATCGGTCCCGGTGTGCTGCTTGCGAGACCCACGCCCCTTCCCAGCCTCCGGAGTCGTTGGTTCTGACCCCAGCGCCAGACTATCCCTTTCAACAAGTGGTGGCCGATTTGTTCCACCTGCAGGGCCGCACGTACCTAGCATATGCTGACCGACTCACAGGTTGGCTGGAGATCGCCCACTTCCCCAACGAGGCCACCTCTGGAAAAATCATCGCCAGTCTGCGGGCCTACTTCACGAGGTGGGGGGTACCTGAGCAGATCTCCACGGATGGAGGTACCAACCTTGCCAGCCTTGAGATGACAGATTTCCTCAAGTCATGGGGGGTCGAGGTGCGCCTCTCGTCGGCCCACTTCCCCCAGTCCAATGGCAGGGCAGAGGCTGGGGTCAAGGCTGCCAAGAGGCTCCTCAGGGATAACACTGGGCCCGGGGGTAGCCTGGACTGCGATAGGACATCCCAGGCCCTCCTCCAGTACCTGAACACGCCTCTGCGGGGGGTGAACAAGTCGCCCGCCCAACTTGCCACTGGCCGCCAGCTCCGTGACGGCGTTCCCGTGGCCAGACAGCACTATAAGGTGGACCAGCACTGGCGGCGGGCACTTCGTATGAGGGAGGTGCGCTTGGCCGAAACCCAGGATGGGGTCCTTCTGTCGCGGAGGGAGGTGTCCCGCCAGCTGGCTCCCCTAGTCGTGGGCACGCAGGTGCGTGTGCAGGACGCAGCTACCAAGCTCTGGGACAGGACAGGCATAGTGGTGGAAGCCCGCCCTCACAGGCAGTATGCCGTCAGGTTGAGTGGCAGTGGCAGGGTGTCCATCCGCAACAGACGCCACCTGCGAAACGGCTCTACACCTGTGCCTACTACTCCGGTGGCGCACCAAGCTGTGCCTCCTGGCCCCCCTTCTGCTGTGCCCTCCATACCCGCGCCCTCCTCCGCACCCACGGCCCCTCCCCAGTCGAGCGCGGCCAGGCCCAGGAGAGGCCGTAGGCCTCCGGGCTGGTTAACGGACTACGTGGTGTAGTGTATGTGATGTAAAATAAGTTTAGAGGGTTTTTTTCTGTTTTTTTCCTTTGTTTGACTCGTTTTTCCTGCATTATTGTTGTTTTTATGAATGCATTGTTTTCCTTTTGTTAGTTCAAATGTGCATTGTCATTTCCTTTTAACTTGGGGGGGGGGGGAGATGTGAGATTGTGAAATGGAGTACCATCGTACAATATGTTTTCCCATGTGTTGAGGTGTGAGCTTGTCTGTGGCAGCGCCAGGTTGCCAGTCACCGTCTGATGCTGTAAGAGTAAAGTCTACAAAGAACGTGGTCTACTATTCAAACCTCTCACACTCCCGGAAAAGCTTTCCACCTATTATTCTGGCTAATGGGGTTATTACTGTACAGTATTTGATTATGTATAATAATGTTCATTATCACAGTTCGTATAGTAAAGTATATTATTACACACACGACTACTAGTGTACTGAATTTTTTTTTTCTCTTACAGGAAGATGTTTAATCACCAGGGGTTCAGGTGAGTCTCCAAAATTAGGATTAGTAAAAGTATTTAAAATCAATTTTTATGACTACAGTGTATGCGGGGAGTTTTCTGGTTAACTTGAAACTTCAAGTAAGCTTTTGAAAATTTTAAGAACATCACAAATCGGTTTTCAATTTGTGTGGTATTGAAATTTTCCCTGTAATCATCTCATTCAGAGCACATAAACATATAGACTTTAATACAGATATACAGATATAGAGATGAAAAAGTTTATTGGTATATGTACAACTACTCATAATGCCTTTTTGTACCCTGCTGTTCTGCTGGAGAGGAACATTGAAATGTGTGTATGTGCATCCAAACTTGTTTTCAATGCTGATGATGCCCAAAGATGTTTTATGGAATTTAGTTTGAAAGATTGTCTGTTTTGGGTAAATGCCAAACATGTTGTGCAATGAGTTGTAATGTGTGAGGCAGCATTGTAATGTGGACAGACTTGATTGTAGATGGATTCAGTGTTGTCTTGATATTGGTTAAAAAAAGAGTTGTAACCATATTATAGTTTTATAAGACTATGTAAGAGTGATTTTATATAGAAGTTTGTTTACCATGATGTTTGATTAGAGTTTTTAGATGGAAAGGTTGTTCGGTGATTGTGTTTGTTGATGGTCATTGACTGGTGTAGGTGGGATAGTGTTGAGTGTTTAGGAGTTGTGTTGTGCAATGATGCATTTTTTGTGTCTGGGGAAGGGGATTGGTTCACTATAAAGCAATAGGGATGAGGGATATTGCAGTAAATCTTTAAACTACAGTATCTCATTTGATCACAAGGTGGTTTTATTGCTTCTTCGTTGCTGACTATTCTGATATGAAATCTAATGAAGAAGATCAAACCTTTGCTTTTCTTTTTTCAGTGAATATTACATAAATGAAGAGGATGAAAAAGCTGTTTTGTTAGACATGCTGAGTGAAGGTGGAACCAAGCCACATAATATCCATCTGGCTGATATTTACCACAATGTCGTTGCAAAGGCTCCACAAAGTAAGTTAAAAGATATTTGTTTCATGGAGCATTCAAAAAAATAAAATATGATAGCAGTATCAGATGTATTTGAATGTTGTTTAGATACAGGTGTACCCCGATAACTGATGCATATAGGGACCGGGAAAAGTCGTTGAATAGTGAATCGATGGTTATCAAGCAATTAATCCCATAAGAACATAACAAATTCAGGGAGTTAAGGACCGGCCATCCTCCATAAACTCCCATCTACCCTCGACATATCTCTTTTGTGCACACCGGCAAGCAAGAAAATTTACCAGACTTATATATCAATCAAATAAAACTCTAACTACTGTACAGTAAATACTGTATTTACTTGTGTTGAACTGTTGAGTCGGCATTCCTCCCTGAGGCTGGAGGAATATGTTGGCTAGGGTGAAGGGTGCAGTATTGTCAGGGTTCTTAAACCCAGTGAATGTAGGTGGAGAGACTGGCAGAGGGGCTGGCTGATGCTTTTTCTTCATAAATAATGCACAGACGGCGGATGAAGTTGATGGTGAAGAGTCTGGCTGATGCTTTTTCTTCCTAAAAAGGTTACAGATGGCAGAGGAAGTTGGTAGTTGAGGCTCTTCTCACTGAGACTTAGAAACAGGCCTAAAGAAATCTGTGACCTTGACCTGTTTTGTCTGCCCTTTCTTCTAACGGTGAAGCTTCTTGTAGCAGCTGGACAAATCCTCGAAGCCATTTTGGATCTTGAGGCTGAGTTCAGCATCAGAGTCCAGGTAAAAAAAATTCTGGCTGGTGGTCCACATGCTTTCCAGGATTATTTCAAGCTTTGCCAAAGTTAAAGTAGGGAAGGTGCATGGTGACTCCTCTGCTTCCTGCTTCTTCTGCTCCTCCATCTCCAACAGTCTTCATTACTGAGTTCCTTCTCATGAGAGATGAGGAGCTCAGTGATTTCCTCTTCTGTGACCTCATTGAAGCCAGCTTGCTTTGCCAAAGAGACAATTTTATTGGTGACCTCAGGGACATCTGGTGCACGGTTGTAGCCCCAGGAAGCTATGGACAGTCTCAGGCCAAAGCGGTCACCACACACCATTCATCGTAGGAGGTGGCAATTCCTCCCAGGACTGTGTCATGTTGTCAAGGACTTTCTTGATATTATACCCCTTCCAGAAGTCTCTCACAGACAATCTACCACTGTCTGTTTCAGCTACCATCTGCACAATCACATGGCATGTGTAGTGAGCCTTAAATGTGGCTATTTCACCTTGATCAAGGGGCTGGAGCAGTGCAGTGGTGTTTGTGGCAAAACATTACCTCGATGTTGTCACACCAGTCAACCATAGTCTGTGGGTGGCAAGGGACATTGTCTAAAACAGGAGGCATTTTTTAGACAGATTGTTAGCTACTGTGTACTGTGTGATGAACTGTGACAGATAGTTGTAAATACAGTACAGTGAACCCTCACTTTACGCGGTTAATTCAACCCACGGCGGCCCATGTAAAGTGAGAAACGCGTAAAGTGAACAACATAACATATGGGATTAATTGAAATAGAGACCGGGCCGACCCCCAAACTCCACTTTTTCCCGACACAATACGTACGTTTTACTAAAAATAACATCTTAACTTTATGATGGTATTCATCCACACATAATATAGAAGGGAACAGTCAATAAGAGAAGAATAAACTGAAGGTTAGGTTAGAAAAAAACAAGGTTGGGGGTTAACACTTACGTTAGTAGAAGAGATGGGTCGGCGTAGGGAATGGAGGCTGGTTCCAAGGCAGAGGGCAGGCTACTGGCCCTCAGGTGAGTCTTCATCGGTGTCATCCACACTTACTAGTGCCTCCCTGACAAATCCCTCAAAGTCATCATCACTGTCTCTGCCTCTGTCACTATCACTGGCTTGGGCTGGCTGTGGTGGGTTGCGGGCGAAGAACTCTGTTATGCTTTGCTGACAGCTGGTGTTTATGTTGTCGTGATAAACCTTGATGTAAGGCTCCATAGTCTGCAACAGCTGGGTAGTGAAGATTTCATACCTGTTTGCGTCAGGGTCGTCGGAAAGGAGGAGCTTGACTTTCTCAATACACTCGATGGCACCCCTAACATTACTATGGGATAAGTGGCGTTCTTCTTGGGATGACACACCACCTGCCTCTTCACTGACGTCATCATCATCTACCATCTCGTCGGAAGTCACATCAGGATCCCTTATCACCTCCAGGATGTCATCGTTGGTGGTCTCGGAGAAGCCTGCAACTGTAACACTCTGCGCAGCTTCTCTGGTAAGGTCCACTCCTACTGCAACAGTCTGAACCTCACCAGTCACAGATTTACTCTGCCTAACACCCGGAATGCCTTGCAACACATGTCTCCATGCGTGACGAACAGTTGCTACAGACAGCTGATCCCATGCCTCCACCAAGAAGTCCACAGCTTTCTTGACATTGAATGTTCTCCAGAATTGTTTTAAAAGTACTTCTTGCTCTGCCAACTGTTGATTCTCGTCGTCTTCACTCTTGCTATCCGTGTTGGTGTCACTCAGGTTACGCAACTCTTCCTTGGTGTTGGTGTAGTCGTTCAGGAGGTTGAATTTTTTAGCAGAAAATGCAGCTTTTACATTACAGATCAATTCTTGGTCCATGGGCTGCAATATAGACGTAGTGTTGGGAGGAAGGAAGACCACTTTTACGTTGGGGTGACGATCTAACAGTAGGGACGAGTGTCCTGGTGCGTTGTCCAGCAGCAACAAAATCTTGAATGGCACATTATGTTGCTCACAGAATTTCTTCACATCGGGAACGAAACAGTCATCAAACCAGGAGAGGGACAGTGTAGAGAACATCCACGCCTTACGTGCAGTCAGCCAGTGGACATTTAGCTTGGTCATGTCCATGCTCTTTTAGGCGTGCGGCTTGCGTGCTGTGTGGATCACCGATAACTTGAGCTTACAGGTACCAGAGGCATTGGTGGTAAACAGGACGGTGATGCGCTCCTTCTGCAACTACCGGCCCCGAATCTTGCTGGCATTCTTCACAACGAAGGTCTTGGAAGGTAGCTTTTTCCAAAAAAGACCAGATTCGACCATGTTAAACACCTGGTCGTCGGTGTACTGTCCTTCCTCCATAATCTCACGTAAAAACGGAGGAAATTCCCCAGCCG
Source organism: Homarus americanus (assembly GCF_018991925.1). NCBI lineage: Eukaryota > Metazoa > Arthropoda > Malacostraca > Decapoda > Nephropidae > Homarus > Homarus americanus. The sequence goes on from NW_024738608.1 coordinate 1,775,944, forward strand.
CAACACGGTCAGCACTAGCTTCTTCACCACCAATGTTGATATTGGTGATCTTGTTCCTCTTCTTAAACCTCTGTAACCACCCAGAGGAAGCATTAAAGGGTTTGGGCTCTGTTATTCCCATCTTTCATGACACTGCAGCATACAGTTCACGTGCGTACTCCTTAATAGAGCGCGTGTCCACCGCCATGTTCCGTCGCGCCTGACGCACCAAGTAGCTCACAAGTAATTTTTCCGTCTTGAGAAGCACCTGGTTGTGGAAATACTTGATCATAGAAGCACCTGTAGTCTTTGTGATGTTCATGTGCTCCTTTATCTTGGCTGCATCCTCCTTTATCGTCCGGATCGTAGATTCGTTCACACCATGCTGGCGCGCCAAATCAACCTGTCTTGTTCCTTTCTCCAACTCTTGGATGATCTTGTACTTCACCTCGTAGCTTAAGGAACGTCGTGTCTTCTTTGGCTTAGGGCGGCTGGGTCCAGGCAAGGAAAGGTTTCTCTCTGGGGGTGGTGGTCCGGCGGAAGCCATTTTACAGAACAATGGATGCACGATTACACGGTGTGGCCTGGAGGGATGAAACTGCTGCGGCTATGTCAAGCGTCGTCTTTCCTCCCTCCCTCCCTCCCCCGGGTGGACACGTCATATTACTTTAAACCAATTACAGCTAGCAGCGGAGGGAGGTAGGGATGCATGGCCAATCACAGTCCGATACGTCAGTGATAACGCAACAGAGACATGCACTGCGCAACCTTACCGCGCGGCTTGCCCAGGCGGAGGCGGGAGCAGGTGGGAGGGGCGAATCTAAAAATAGCGTCGAGCCAGACACTCTCCGCGTAAAGGGGTACACGCACCGCGGAATGTGAGCATCCTGGTTTTGGCAGGGTACCGCGTAAACGTGGAAACGCGGAATGTGGGACCGCGTAAAGCGAGGGTTGACTGTATTCACATATTCTCTTTCAGTGAAGACGAGCCCAGGAGGGCTCAGCGACATTCACTGAGTGACTTAAAGGCAAGGAATAGTCACAACGATCTAAACGACTTCACAAAGAAGACGTGTTGTGGTCGCCATGATGCTGACCAGAGATCGTATAAGAAATTGTCCCAAATACAATAATTGAGAGCCATAACAAAATAAAAGTCACTCTACTTCATCACTGTGCTAATAAGTACAAATACCATATATAAAATCCTCACGGAGCTTAGTATTTCAGCAATTACAACACAAATTCGAGGAGCTCTCCTTCGTGTGTATTTACAGCTGAATCGCCAGGCAAGAGATGAAGGTCGTGATGCGTATGGTGGGGGGTGAAGGAGGGGGTTTTGAGAATTGCAATTAAATGCCAGGTAGTGACGTGTCCTCCTAATATTACTTATTAAGTAATTATTATTTGTTTTAATTGCCTGTATGTTGGCGTGGTGAGTTAGCTAGGAATTAACATACCTAGGTAACATTGCTGAGCGTCGCATTCCGACTTGAACAAAAATAACAATAACACAGCTTGGTCTGATAGGGGAAAAGAAAGGGGGATGTAGCCACAGGGACAGTCTAACTTGGCAACCTACTGTAGTATCTTGGGTTATTTAATGGGAGAATGACGAGTCACATGGTCTGTCTGGCTGGTTGTTTATTCTCTGTTCTTCGTTACAATGTGCCTAACACATTTCGTGTTTACACAAGCCTAAACACTTTCTGACTTTGGTAAGAAGTAACATAATATATAATATATATATTCAATAAAGGCAGCATATAAACATACATACCGTATATACTCGTGTATAGTTCGAGTTTTTAAGACCAAATTTTTAGGCAAAAAATTGGGGGTCGTCCTATACATGCGTAATAGTTTTGTTAGGTTGAACCCGTGCATGATGGGAAGGGCGAGGAGCAACTTTTAGCTTCAGACATGAAAAATATTTACCATTTGCTGCCAGTAAACAATGGAAACGTAAAATATGTACCAATTAGTAATGAAAAGTTGTGCAGTTCCTTCAGTAAATGAAGCTCACCAACTTACAATAGGCTAAATTACCTTACAATGTGCTTTCAGTAGTCTATGTTGAAGTTCTTAGCACAGGCTAACTTATCATATCATATACGGTATCACAGTTCTCATTGATCTACAAAAAATACCGGTAATAAAAACCTTTTCGATATTTCACACTTAATATAATACCCGGTAATCTACTTCAACCTCCTATTGTTTACAACGACGCATGACGCACCACCAGCTGTATCACCTAGACGGTACACGTGTTTTTCGAATCGTTTTCAGTTAAAAAACTGTTACATCACATGTATATTTTACCTTAACTGTGCCTGAATGAATATGTTCTCGGAAATAAATAGTAGTTTTGCTAAAACGTGATATATTTTAATGTAAAATAGGATAAAATACATGACGAAAACAAAAGATTTTACCTAACCTTCCGATGTTCAAGAGAAGTTACTCGTTTTTTTAATAGTTTTTGGTTAAAATATTGTTATATTACAAGGGTATTCTATTCATACTGTGCTTGATATAATGCATTCACGGAAATGTAATATTTTTGCTGAACGTACGTATTACAGTGGAAAGTGGGATAAAATTGTGACGAAAACAATGACTTTCGCTTTCTTTCGTTCAAAAGATGTTACCGTAATCGCTTTTCGAATGGTTTTCAGTTAAAAAACTGTTGTATTACGATAATATTCTATCCTAATTGACTTGAATAAATACTACGATACCATATTTATGAATATTTTCATTAAAATCCATCAAAATCATTTTCCTTGTCATCGTCTGCAGCACCAAACAGCTTTTCCCAGTCCTCTCCTTGAACAGGGCTAGAGGGTACGTGTTTTTCGAATCGTTTTCAGTTAAAAAACTATTACACCACACGTATATTTTACCTAAACTGCGCCTGAATGAATATATTCTCGGAAATAAAAGTAGTTTTGCTGAAAGGTGATGTATTTCAATGTAAAATAGGATAAAATACATGACAAAAACAAAAGACTTTACCTAAGCTTCTGTTCTTGAGATGTTACTCGTTTTTTAATAGTTTTCGGTTAAAATTTTGTTATATTATAATGATATTCTATTCACACTGTGCTTGATATAATACATTCACGGAAAGGTAATATTTTTGCTGAAATTACGTACGTATTAAAGTGGAAAGTGGGATAAAATCGTGACGAAAACAATGACTTTCGCTTTCTTTCGTTCAAAAGATGTTACCATAATCGCTTTTCGAATGGTTTAGTTAAAAACTGTTGTATTACAATAATATTCCCTTCTAACTGACTTGAATAAATACTTGAATGGAGATATACAGTACAATATTTTTGTTGAAACTACCCGCGTTTCAGTGTAAAGTGTCGTATAATAAATGGTAAACAATTTGCCTTCGGCACTCGTGTTTCATGCACGGCGAGCCTCAGTTTATAGGACGTAGAGCGTTTTTACTGAAGGTTTTGCTGTAAAATTAATATTACTCTGTACTATTTAATTTATATTAAGCTATTTTATATGTATGTGACTCATAATTAATTAAATGTACAATACCGATATTCCTTAGTGAAGAAACAGGCAACTTAGTTAGGCTTTGACAAGTTTTATCCATGGCCATGGAACTTAACCCCCTATTTCCCATAAACCTATAATTTTGTCAGCCAACCCTATAATTTTACAAGGGACTACTCTACTGTAAGATAAATCTGCCTTCATCAACTTTTAGTACTGTAATCTGAAAATGACAGAAAGAAATTAAGCAAAATCACTCTCCTCGTGAGGCACTTTCTGACCAGCATTGTTTTTCTCACCTAGGGCCGGATTCAGGAGTGGGTAAAGTGGGCAGCTGCCCAGGGGCCTCCACATGTGCGGTAGTAGCTATATCAGGGCTGGTCGACTTGAAACCACATGAATGACTCCAGTCATGTCTCACTTTTGTGTGTGTGTGTGTGTTGGGAATTTGTACACTATCAATAAATATACAGTTAATTAAAAATTTCTCAATGTTCTAATTTTCTCAATATAACTGCATATGGCTTCAAAATTCTCCAAAGAAGTGTTTAAATTTAAAAATTTTCCCGGGGGGCTTACAGCGCCTCCCGGAACTCCCAGATGTTTAGGCTCGCTTCACTCGCCACCCCACCCTCTTGGGGTAGTTATAATGAGGGGGGCCTCCACAAAGAGGCTGCCCATGGGCCTCCACAGGGTTAAATCTGGCACTGTTCTCACCTCCATACATCTCTTCACATTGACCTTTTGGAGTCGAGCATTTTCTTTAGTCATTTGATCTGAAAAAGTTGAAGATAGATCTAATACTGTTTCTCAAATCATTAATAAACTAACAGTCTTGAAATATAAACACTATTAGTTGACATGTGGGGACACCAGAGAAGAGTTTATGATAGTATTTTAGCCACAACAATCACTCTGGGTGAGAGCCATACCTATCTGCTAATAATTTAATTTACCAGTAATATTTATGACCATGCATAATGAGAGATATTTTTTGTATTCAGTACCATACTCTATATTTTAATAGTTTTGTTTTATTATCTAATTCTTTCTGTGTTAATGTTTCCAGAATACTTCAATGTATCATTTTATGATATCCTTTATGACAAGACAACATGGCAGAACAACCAGTTGATAACGACATTACAGGAGATGACTATGTTTGGACAACATGAACCTTCCTGTGAAAATCATGGCAGAGAGTTGATCCAGGGGGTGAGTCTATTTCAATCATCCTCAAATGCATGAGATATATAGATAAAATAATTACAAGTTATTTGATTTTGATAGTAATATAAATACGAGTACAATACTGTACAAGATGTAAATTTTTTAAAAGTTGAGTAAATTGATTTTAATAAATGGGGAGGGGAGCTTGATGGTTTGGCTTAAAGCAAAAGGGGAGCGTCATGTGAAAAAGTTTGGGAACCATCGGTTTAGAGGCTTAAATGACTAAGTAAGGAAATAATTAAAAGCCTTTAATGCATTGATAATACAGCCATATTAGTTTTTTTAATCTTATGTTCCACAGCTACCAAAGAAGGTCAGGTATCCCGATTTCATACCACTCAAGCCCCAGCACCAAAAGTGTACCAGCAACCTCCAGGATGCTGAAGTGCACAAACCAGAGACAAAGTCAAGTGTACCACCACCCACTAATCAATCCAGTGGTGAGGAAAGAAAACGAGGTAAAATTTTTTTTATTATTTTGGTATTCACCAGTAAGTCCGTTGAGTATTGTATGAAAACTAAGTTGCATTGAAAGAGAAAAACTTTTTTCTCTCTGGAGTTGTTTAGGGACTTTATACTGTATAGGACCTTTAATAAGATGACAAGGAAAAAAATACTGTGATTGAGCAAAAGAAAAGTAGATGATGATTTTGGTAAGAAGGTTGTGGGGTATAATTTGTGTTTGTGTTCACACTCAGGATGGAATGGAGGAAGGAAACTCACAATGCGCTCTCTGTATACATGTTGTATTGGATGTACAATGTAGCTTGGTGCTGGGAAGTGGCAGCGTGGTTACAAGCATGATGTAGAGAGAGCTGGTTGGTGAGGGTGCTCAGAGGAGGACAGCTTGTGGGTCGCCATGCTCGCCGGCGGGAGCGAGGGCCGCCAGGCAGCGGCGGAGGAGGAGGAGGAGGTGTTGCTTGCTGGTTGGTGTAGGTAGAAAAGGGCGAGGTCACCACGAGGTCAGGTCTTTTATCGCGGAGGTAGGCGTGGCTTAATAGTTGACCTCCGCTCCGTGGGCGGCGCTGGTTGACCTAGACCACGAGGCATACACTGCGGAATTCGCGGGGTCGGCTACTCAGTGACAAACAGCGTTTGTAGGGGAGAAATCCACTACAGTACTCCCCCCTTCCCTCCAGGCGGTGTAGGAGACTTGTTGTCTGCAGGGGAGCATGGCACATGTGAGGTAGAACGGGCGGTGCATGCCACATGTGAGCAATAACGACGAGGGCGTGGATGAGCCGGCCGCTAGAGGAGACAACTGTCAAGATACACAATATCTGTGGGAGTAGAGAGGGAGAAAAAGGGTGTGTGGAGGCGATGAATGTTGTGCTTCCCTCACGGCAGGTACAGAGTCGTCAGATGCGCCTGCTGGGATGTGTGGGCCTGGGTCAGGAGCAGGGGCTGCTTCAGAAGAAGCGGATGAGGGCTCGTGACAGCAGCTGGGTCCACAACAGCAGCAGGGTGCAGGACAGTAGCAGGGAGTACCTGAGGGAGAAAAGAGGGTGTGTGGGTCCGCACTCAGGCACATGGGCTGCGTCGGGAGCAGGGGCTGCATCAGGAGTAGCGGCAGGGGGTACTGCTGGGCCGGGGACAGCGTCTGAGGCAGGACAGGTGTGCTGGGGTCGGTAGGACGTGGTGCTTGGGGCAGGAAGAGGAGCTGGTGTCTGCTTAGAGAAGCAGTGCTGCTCTAGGGTGTCTAACCTGCGGTGTAGAGACAGTAGCTGTAGAGCCGATGAGAGCTGCCTCTGTGTGGATAAGCCAGTCTTCCATGTTGCTTGAAGACTGGGAGCGTGATCGGTTTCTCCTCCATCCTGTGTGAGTGCAAATCTCCGGGGGTCACCATTTGTGGGATGTAATTTGTGTTTGTGTTCACACTCAGGATGGGATGGAGGAAGGAAACTCACAATGCGCTTTCTGTATACATGTTGTATTGGATGTACAATGCAGCTTGGTGCTGGGAAGTGGCAGCGTGGTTACAAGCGTGATGTAGAGAGAGCTGGTTGGTGAGGGTGCTCAGAGGAGGACAGCTTGTGGGTCGCCATGCTCGCCGGCGGGAGCGAGGGCCGTCAGGCAGCGGCGGAGGAGGAGGAGGAGGTGTTGCTTGCTGGTTGGTGTAGGTAGAAAAGAGCGAGGTCACCATGAGGTCAGGTCTTTTATAGCGGAGGTAGGCGTGGCTTAATAGTTGACCCCCGCTCCGTGGGCGGCGCTGGTTGACCTAGACCACGAGGCATACACTGGGGAATTCGCGGGGTCGGCTACTCAGCGACAAACAGCGTTTGTAGGGGAGAAATCCACTACAAGGTAATTGGTAAGGGAGACTACAGGAAATGTAAAAAGAATTTAAAAGAAGTGTAGCGACTGAAGAATAATGAATGTAATGTAATGTAATGTAATATAGTTAACAATGACTATAATTATTGTAACTAGCAATTCTGTTTATGTATCTATTGTTGAGTCAGCTTGATGAACTTGGTTCGAGACAGCTTCGTTCAGTCAGCCGGTATATATACTCGTGGGCGGCCTCCCAGCCACACAAGGACCTGGGAGGGCTCACTAACTCCATTGCAGTAAAAAAGTATTATAAGCAGCACTATATAAATAAACCAATATTAATACAAGGTCTGACGACCCAAGGGAGCAAAACAAAGATAAAACACCAATAGGAAAGAAGAAGCGATCTGGTTGAGCCTAGATTCTTTCTACTACTGTATTTCAGTTTCACCACTTTTTCTTCAACCCCTAATAATCTTCTTTCACCTCATAACTCATGACTCCAAAGCCAAAGAACGGCCACTCACTCTCGCTCCGTGCTAGAGCACAGTTCTCCTAGCAACACCAATAAACTGATAAACGTAGTCTGAGTTTTCCTGGACCAAATACTACATTGGTGTCTCGAACCAAGTTCACCCAGCTGACTCAACAACAGGTACATAAACAGAATTTCTAGTTACAACAATTATAGTCATTGTTAACTATATTACATTACATTACATTCATTATTCTTCAGTCGCTGCAGAAGGATGTGTGCCAAGACTATGTACTAGATAAGGTGGGGACGATGATGGTGAGAGATGAAGATGTTAGAGGAAGTTGGAGAGTACAGTACCCTCCACCCCCTATATCAATGAGATGTGTACTGTACTATACTGTACTGTATTATGGTTCACTATTTCTCAGCAAAGTGAATAGTGAAAACATTTTTATATCGTAGCGAGATGTTTGAATTATTAAAGTCTTTGGCCTTTCTATACTGTATTTTGTACCCCCACTGTATTATCAACATTTCCTTGCAGTTTTCAATGATCCCTGTAAATTTTCAGTACCCCATACATTTTCATTGGCCGCTCTTTCAGTTTGTTTCTGTCTAAATTTTAGTAATGTTTGGCATTTGTCGTGTCCCTATAAATTTTTAGTAACCCATAGCATTTTCAGTAGACCCTATATTATAAATGACCCTGACATTTTTAGTGTCCCCAACAATTTTCATTGTCCCCCAAAAAATTTAATTAACCTATATTTTCAGAACCCCTTTCATTTTCCATTCCCTCTGTAATTGCAATGCCTCCAATGTTTTCATTGCTCCTCTAGATTTTAAGTCTTCCCATACATATTCAGTGTCCCTTTCCCCCTCATGAATATGTGCAGTATTGTAAAAAAGTGTTTTGAGAATTGAATAGATGAGATTGCACGAAGATGGTATAAGTATATGGAGTATACTGTATGACAGGAGAGTGAGTGGTTAAAACAATATATACAGTATAACAGTAAAGTAGGGTATAGATAAAGGCATGAATATGAAAGGAAGATTAAATTCCAGAGTGATATACAGTATGGCACTTAAAAATTTCTGGTCCTCAACACACAAGTTTTGAACAGCTTACTTATTTTAGAACCATACAAGTAGTTAGTGCCTCTGTAACTATATCAGCAGTGAGTGAAATACAGTATAGATAATATATTTTAGGAATGACAAATTACTTTTTTCCCAGCAGAAATATTAAATGGTAAATAATGGTCTATATTGTCAGTTTCTTGTTTTGAATCATGCATTACAGTTTGTTTTACATACATGTAGTTTTAATTGCACTAAGAAATTTTTTTAAATATATAAATTACTGAAGATATTGCCATTGCAGGTAAAACACCAGCAACAACAGCTGCAATGATACCCTGGCATCCACCGAAAGATAATGAAATTCAGAGAGCATCACTCCCTCAACGAGATAAAGGAGGAGTTGGTCAAGTTACATCAAGCCTATATGTCATATCTACCCTCACTTTTTTTATGATTGTTCTTTGATCTTGTGTACATAGTTGTGCTGCCTTACAATTCCTTGAGTCAATACAATTTATGTTTGTGTTGCTGATGATAAGTCTAACCTTTTTTTATATATATTATGCAAGATTTTTTCTTTCTTTTTACAATTATATACAGTAGTAGAATGAAGAAACATTAACCACTCTGTGTAAATATGGTCTTACTAAATATTGTACATTGTATTATTTATTGCGTAGACTATCCACTGATGCTGATCTTCGTACAGATATCCCCCAATCTACGATCTCCCTCTCTACAATATTCCATTTTAACAATGGTGATGTATTACCGACCACCTTCCTATCTACGGTGTAAACAATCTGCATGAGCGATGGTCATCGTCCAGCCAACGCAGATGCATCTCTCAGTTCACTTGTCAGCCGTGGTCTACCCAAACATTGCTGAGCAGCCACTCAGTGCACTGCAGTACCAAGCTATGTCCAATATGTTCCATGGTGATCGCATTTGGCCGCGATCGTGTAAGTCAATGGTCGGTCTGTATCGGCGTTGTTAGTTATTACTATCAGTGTTTGGTTTTTAACCTTACTGTGGGAGGACATCTTTAACGTTCACATTATATTCTGTTTTGGTGACTGTGAAGTGATTTTTTTTTTTAAGTGCTTTGTCCCTGTTGTTGTGAACGTAATGTGAGTGGTGTCAGCCGCTATCATTGTTTTTACTTTACCATTGTTCACTCAGTTTTGTGACAAGTGCTTTCACTCTGTTTTTGTGAGTGAAGTGACCAGTGTAACTTTGAAAATGTCTGGGAAGGCCAAGGCACTCTGGAAAACCGTGTCTCTGGAGGTGAAGCTTGACATTGTGAATTGACACTAGATGATCCAGAGGCTGTGAGAGTCAGTGATGTCAAAACTCCACCTTCGAGAGTCCCCTTACCCTCAAAGGAGACGTGTAATGATGACCATGCTTTTTCTTAATAATGTGGCGAGTGTTGTTTAATTGTTTTATGTGTATTATTAGTGTAGGATTTTTTTTCGGTGATATGTGTGGGTGTCATACTGGCTGGGAACATATCCCATTGAACCCCATGTTATAATGATTCCAACTTGAGATGGGTTTTTCAGGAACCTAACCTCATCGTAAATAGCGGGATACCTGTACTACATCAGATATATTGCTGCACATGTACAGAACTTATTTCTGCACTTATTACACTTCATTTGCAAAAGTACTTTAGAGTGCGTGTGCCCTGGGTCATTAATGCACCCTCGGTGGGGTGCGCACCTGCCTGCACTACACACGGATGTGTAAAAGTGAGCAGGGCACCGGTGGCACTGGTGTTTCATGAAGAACCTTCTCACCCCACCTCATCCCAGTGTGGCTGACACACGCATTAAACACACAAAGCTGCTGGGGTTTGACAAATTTATCTAAAGATCGACAGCATCAAGGCAAGTTCGTTTTGTTTACCTTTGAAGGGAAAATAATTCACTTTGGAATAGCACCTGTCCAAGGAGATGGATATCTACAATGTTTGTCACACTACTTTAATTAAAATTTTGTTAAGGTTGTGGAGCTGTGATACTATGATAGAATAATGTACGGTCTTCATTCCCAGTCTGTCCAAAAATAAAATGAAGGTACAGTTGTACCCCACTTAACGCGGTCAATAGAACCCAGAGGGTCCCGTGTTAAGTGAAATCCGCGTTAAGTGAACAACAGAACATATGGGATTAATTCCAATAGAAACCGGCCCGACCCCCAAACTCCACTTTTTGAAGACACATAACTATGTTGTAGTAAAAATAACATCTTAATTTTATGATGGTACATGCACACAATTAATACTTAAGAGAAATAGCGAAATACAGTCGCCAAGTTAATGTCCATTCAAATAATGGACTCAACTCCCTCCCCCTCTTCTCACACTACACTGCTGGCTCTTCCCTCTCTGAGAAATTTTTGGGGGAAAACCACTAAATTTTAATAAATAAAACCTCAAACTAAAGTTAGGATAATACAATTGACATTGCTGGATTCCTTGTAAGACCAGGAATATTTTGAATATAAATGTCATATATTTTGCACAAAAGATAACATATTTACTAGAGAAAACATTTTATCTAAAATTTGTATGTCTAATGCAAAATATATGATGTTTATATTCAAAATGATCACCAAATTATAAGAATTCCAGCAATGTAAATTATATTCTGGCCGAGTAATTTGTATGAATTTTATGAGCTAAAACAGGCAGTCAGGCAGGGTGGCGGGTGGGGCAAATCTAAAAATAGCGTCTCGAGCCGGACACTCACCGCGTATATGTGGAAAAAATCCGTGTTAAGTGAAAGTTCAGCTCTGGCGAGGCACCGCGTATATGATAAAACGCGTTAAGTGAAACCGCGTTAGGCGGGGTAATACTGTATTATCTATATATGAAATATTGGCATGGAAGCTTCCTCTCCCCCAATCTTACTCTCATTATTGTATTAGGGATAGAAAACATATCAGCCACTTACCTGGCTGATATGGAACATGTCGTGAGTGGCAAACCTATTGGACACTGAAGTTCTTGAACAATAGCATTTTCTTATCCATAAATGTTTTCTTTCATTATTAATAGAAAATTAGTCACCTTATAACTTTTATCCTGTGACAAAACTATTTTGGGAGCTTTTTAAGATGTCAGTTAAGTGGTGCTTTGTTTATGACAGTGGATTTTACTAGGCAGGTTTGTTTTCAACTTATACCGAATGAAGTGTGATATGGCAAGAATTAACCCAATTTTGTACCCTGTACAGTACGTGATTTTGTGAGATGTGTGTTCTTATTATATTGAAAGTGTTTTAATAAATTTTTTATACCGATTAATTTTTTAATAACATGAGAGATTTTTAAACTTGGATAGTGTATTCCCCATTATCAATTGCAGTATTAACTTAAGAAATGCTTTTAGCCACAATACCTTTTTAATTATACATTACTGTATTATGAATATAAGTTGATTCTCTCAATAAGGAGGAAAACCTTTTTCATTGGACTTTGTTATTACATATTATTATTCATAACTGTATTTCATAATTTTATCCACACAGTAGACAAGTAGATCTGTCACTGCTGGGCTCCATTAAATAGATAGTAATTTTCTTACAACTTCTATACTTATATTAATATTTACAAACAAATAAACACACCAGAAAGTTATATAAAAGTTAGAGAAAAATCACTGATTCAAGGAAAACAAGTAAGAACACATTGATGACCTCAATTGGAGTAACACACGTAACACTTAGGAAGTATTACTGGCCATTGACTAAGTGTTGTGTCCTAATATACTGTAAATAATCCTTGGGAAAGTTAATAGGCAGAGTTGTAAAAAGTACCAGACTTTGTTACTTAAGTAAAAGTATTATTACATTGGCAAAATGTTACTCGAGTAGTAGTAAAAGTATTAAAATGTCAATGTACTCAAGTAAAAAAGTATCACATTCTTAAAATACTCAAGTACAGAAAGTAAAAAGTAACAACAAAATTATTATTTGTCTCAAATATTAAAATAAATCCACAGTTAATTATAAAAAAAAAGTATAAAAGGTGCGCCCCTACTTACGACTGCTTGGACTTACGTCCGTCGGTACTTACAACCTGCTCTGACCTTTACGACTGTGGCAGTCGTGACCAAAAATATTTTCAAATGACGCGCGCATTTTCTATATCGAACCTTTTCTGTCCCGGGCGAGAGCATGGCAGGCGGGCGGGCTTGGGTCGCCGCGTGGGTGAACTTTCGTAATTATCGTATATAATTGACTATAAAGACTGAAAAGCGTAAAAGTGAGAGTGCTGGTGGTGCTCCAAAGAAAGGGAGACAGGCAATTACTTTTGAGATGAAAATGAAGATAATAACTCAGCATGAGAATGGAAAGACTGTAGCAACAATCTCACGTGACCTAGGTTTCTCACACTCGACCATATCCACTATTCTGAAGGACAAGGAACGTATTCATGATGTAGTGAAAGGAACAACACCAATAAAGGGAACTATAATTTCAAAGAAAAGACAAGGTCCTATTCACGATATGGAAAAATTATTGGTGATATGGATAGAAGATCAGATACAGAAGTGTGTACCCTTAAGCCTTCTAACCATACAGGCTAAAGCAAGAAGCCTGTTCCAAAGCCTGAAGGAGCAGGCAGGAGATGAATGTGATCAAACCTTTAGAGGAAGTCATGGGTGGTTTGATAGATTTAAAAAATGCTACAGTCTACACAATGTTAAGGTGAGTGGAGAGGCAGCTAGTGCCGATGTTGGTGCTGGCGAAGCCTTTAAGGAGGAGTTAGATGAAGTGATTGTGGAAGGGAATTATTTGCCTGAGCAAATATTCAATGTGGATGAGACTGGATTATTGTGGAAGCGCATGCCTGAGTGGACATATATCCACAAAGAGGCGAAAACAATGCCAGGATTCAAGGCATTCAAGGACAGAATTACACTTCTGTTGGGGGGGAATGTTGCTGGTTTCAAGCTAAAGCCCTTCATGATCTATCATTCAGATAACCCCTGGGCTTTTAAACATGTCAGCAAGCACACACTGCCAGTGTTTTATCGCAGTAATAAGAAAGCCTGGATGACCTTAGCACTGTTTGAGGATTGGTTCATGACTTGTTTCATTCCACGAGCCAAGGAGTATTGTCTGCAACAACGGATTCCATTCACGATTTTGCTGATTTTGGATAATGCTCCGGGACACCCACCACACCTGGACGACATGCACCCTGATGTTAAGGGATGGATCAAGGTGCTATTGCTGCCTTTAAAGTGTATTATTTACACACGACCTTCACTCAGGCAGTTGCTGCTACTGAAGGTGAGAAAACGCTCAGAGTTTTGGAAGGAGTACAACGCTTTCTCATGTATAAATAACATTAGTGCAGCATGGGATCAGGTTACAAAACATTGCATGAATGGAATATGGAAGAAAATCCTGAAAAGATATGTGAACAGTTTCAAGGGATTTAATGAAAATGAAGTTATTTCGGATATTAGTAACAAGATAGTGGAGTTAGGTAAACAGCTGGAGTTAGAAATTGATAATGAAGATGTTGGACAGTTGGTTGAAAGTGTAGCAGAAGAGCTCAGTAACGAGGATCTTATTGAACTAGATGCACAGAAAATTGCAGAGGAAGAAGAGAGACAAAATGTAGAAGAAGAACCTGCACCCCCCAAAAAGTTTTCAGTGAAACAAATGGCAGAGGCATTTACTACTATTAATAAAGGAATGCAAATGTTTGATGGCATGGATCAAAATTATGAGCGTTATGCCAAAGTTGACAGAATGCTCCAAGATGCACTTGCTTGTTACAGAGAAATTTATAATGAAAAGAAAAACAAACTGTGCGGTCTGAATTGGACATTATTTTAAGAAGTACCCCAGTGCTGTCTCCTCACGCTCCACCAGTGCTGCATCTTCACTCCCTCAAGATGATCCAATACCTTCAACCAGCAAGTTTCACCAGTACATAAACCTGTCTGAAGAAAGCGACATTGATGACCCACCCAGCCCTGTCTCCTCCTCTGCTTCATCCAATTAATATAGTCTCCATGTATCCTGTAAATAGAAAATTATGGGGGCCCCATGTGCATTCAGCTGACTACATTAAAGGTAAGTGCTCAGTCACACTGTATCCATTCCTCATTATTTATTACTTTTACTGTACTGTATTTCATTGTAGATTTTTTTGTTTTTTTTAATTTTGATTGTTTTTTTGTTTTGTTTTTTTATGTCGGACTTACGACCTGGATTTGGGTCCCTCTCTAGTCCGGCATTCTGTGGTCCGGAAATTCCTCGTTGACACAGGTTCATCAGTTAGCATCATCTCTCCCTCACTACAAGACACGTCTAAGCAACCCTCTTATGACCTGTCCGCCGCCAACGGTACCCCCATCGCCTCCTACGGCGCACGCATCCTCGCCTTAGACCTCGGTCTTCCCAAGACTCTGTGCTGGTCATTCGTGGTCGCAGACGTGTCTCAATCCATCCTTGGCTTCGACTTCCTCACCTTCCACAAGCTTGGCATCGACCCATGCCATCTTTGCCTCATCCATGAGCCTACAGCACGCAAGATCCAGGGTTCACGTGCCAAAGACACAGACACTATCACCTGTCTCTCGCCGTGCAACGAGTTCTCCCCCCTGCTCGAATAGTTCAAGGAACTTTTCTCACTCCGAGTCTCTCCACCCCCACCACCTACGTCGGGAATTTTCCACCACATCGAGACCAAAGGACCTGCAGTGTTCTCACGCCCTCGCTGCCTGCGCCCTGAGCTCCTGAACACAGCCAAGGCGGAATTCAACAGACTACTGCAAGACAGCATCATTCGTCCTTCAAAGAGTCCCTGGGCATCGCCTCTTCACATGGTTCCTAAGCCATCATCCGGCGACTGGAGGGTGTGCGGCGACCACAGAGCCCTGAACCTCGTCACCAAACCTGACAGGTACCCTATTCCACATGTCCAGGACTTCCACCACAAACTTCATGACAAGACCATCTTCTCGAAGATCGACTTGGAGCGTGCCTTCCACCAAATCCCAGTAGCACCTGCAGTTACCCAGAAGACAGCCATCACCACTCCGTTCTGACTCTTCGAGTATACTGTACTTTCATGAGTTTTGGCCTACGCAATGCAGCACAGACTTTCCAGAGGTACATGGACCATATGCTTCGCGACCTCGATTTTGTCACTGTCTACATAGATGACATCCTCGTCGCATCCTCGACGCCTGCCGAGCATCATCACCACCTACAACTCCTTCTCCAATGCCTGCAGAACAACAACATGAAAGTTCATCCTGCTAAGTGCGTCTTCGGAGCCTCGTCCATCGGTTTCCTTGGTCACAGAGTCTCGCCTACCACAGAAGATAACTGCCATTTGGGAGTTCCCCAAACCTGAAACGGCGAAGAAACTCCGAGAATTCCTGGGTTTAGTCAACTACTACCACCGCTTCATAGCCAATGCTGCCACCGTCCTAGTCCCCCTCTACGACCTTCTCAAGGGACTCCCAAAGACAACTCACAAGCCTCTCGTGTGGACTCAAGAGGCTGTTACGGCATTCACCGCTATCAAACAGCACATCACACGCCTTACCCTCCTGGCTCACCCCGCACCATTCTCACAACAGACGCTTCTTCTACTGCAGTGGGCGCCGTCTTACAGCAGGAGATCAACGGAATTCTCATGCCCGTTGCATTCTTCTCACAACGGCTTCAACCACCACACCTCAAATACAGCGCCTTTGATCGAGAACTCCTGGCCGTATACCTGGCTGTCAAGCATTTCCAGCACTTCATCGAGGCCCGTCAGTTCACCATCTTCACAAGCCCCTCGTCCACGCCTTTGCTTCAGCCTCCCAGTCACATGCACCTCGTGTCCTGCGCCACTTGGCTTACATCTCGGAGTTCTCCAGCGACGTTCAACACATTAAAGGTAGCCACAACGAGATCGCCGACGCCCTCTCTCGTTGTATATCCAACATTCTTCCCTCATCTCCACCCATTGATTATGGGCATCTCGCTGCGGCTCAAGAGTATGACGATGACCTGGCAGCATACAAGACATCTCCCTCAGGCCTCACACTCCAAGAACTCCCTGTTCCCAGCGCGAACATCAAGTTGTGGTGCGACGTATCCTGTGGGCAGCCTAGACTGTTCGTGCCTCACGTCCACCGCCGCGCTGTTTTCGACCGCATCCATGGTCTCACCCAACCGGGTGTGCGGGCCTCCCAGCGCCTCCTCACGCAACATGTCATCTGACCCGGTATCAAGACCGATACTAAGAAATTGGCTGCCCAGTGCCTGGCCTGCCAGTCTTCCAAAATACACCGTCACATACGGGCCCCCCTAGAAACCTTCCCTATACCCAAAGGACGTTTTCAAGTAGTGCACCTCGACATCGTGGGACCTCTTCCATCATCCTGCGGTAGCACCTACATCTTTACCTGCATCGACCGTTTCACCAGGTGGACAGAAGCCATCCCCATGCCCAGTGCTACAGCAGAGTCTACCGTCCACGCCTTCATGTCCGGTTGGGTTTCCCGCTTCGGCCCCCCGCAACCGTCATCACTGACCGAGGAGCCAGTTTGAGTCACAACTCTGGCACAGCCTCCTACAGTTCCTCGTCACTTCTAGGCAACGCACTACTGCATACCACCCTCAATCCAACGGCATGGTAGAGCGGTTTCACCGGCAGCTGAAGGACGCACTCAAGGCATAGCATGACCCTTACAGCTGGACGGATGCGCTACCCTTAGTGCTCCTCGGCATCCGTGCTTCACACGAGGAGGACATGGACTGTAACCCAGTAGATCTCACCCTTGGCGAGCCCCTTCGCCTACCCGGAGATTTCTCACTCCCTCCTGACCTCCACCAATCCACTCCTGCCATTCGCCACGACTTACTCCAGAAGCTACGACAAGCAGTTTCTGCATTCAGAGCTACTGCTCCACGCCAGCCTCCTCGGCACCCTGAACACATCCCTCCTGCACTACTCACTGCCGAGTATGTTTTTGTCAGGCATGATGCTCACTGCAACCCACTACAACGCCCCTACGATGGACCCTTCCGGGTTGTTACCCGTTCAGCGAAGTTCCCTTACGATTATCCGGAATGGCAGACACGACACCGTCAGCATAGACCGAGTCAAGCCGGCCACCTTACCCGTTGGGCCCCCGGCCCAGCAGCACCCCCAGCAAACTACGCCTGCACCAGTCTACCCGCAGTTACCACCTGCAGCAACACCCCGCCCACGACATTTCTGGGCACCCCCTTTTCACCCTCAGGTACCCCCTGCTGCTGTCGTGGACCCTGCTGCTGTCATGGACCCTGCTGCTGTCGTGGACCCTGCTGCTGTCATAGAACCTGTTCCTGTCGTGGAACCTGCTGCTGTCATAGACCCTGCTGCTGTCATGGACCCCCCTCCTGTCGTGGACCCTGTTGCTGTCGTGGACCCTCCTCCTGATGTGGCCCCTGCCCCTAACCCAGCCAGTGACCCTGAGGACGCTGCCCCTGCCGCGACAGAAGCACAACAACCATTGCCTGTACAACCTCCTCTAATCCAAAACCCTCCTTCTCCCCCTGATTCTCCCACAGGTTATGTGTCACTAGACGGAGTTGTCACCTGCAGCGGCCAAGTCGTACGTACACCTGCCCGGTATGTATCACTTGTGGGACACAACCCGGCCAACATCCAGTCTCCCGCCGTGCCCGGAGAGGAGAGGGAGTATTGTAGTGTATCCTCTCCCCTACAACTACCAACTGAGCTCCTGCCACGCATTTACCAGCCAATCAGAGTACTGCCAGCTACGCCGAGAGACTAGGTCTATGGTGCGGACGTAGGGGTACGATCGCCGACCTAGTCTTGACCTTCCACCTCAAGCTCAGGATCAGAGAGTTTCACACCTTTCGCGTTCTCCCCCGTGATTGGCTCTTGCGCTACGGGCGCCTCAATTCCTGATGCGGCAGAATCATATAAATACGGCACAGGCTGGCCGGGGAGGTCATTCTACACTCAGCGACTGGACCAGCAAGACCTCTCAACAGCTCCTCACCAACCCGCTCCCTCAGAAAGCTCCTCGCCCAACAAGAACTCTGAGCAAGCTTCTCCTCACCTAGTAACTCCTTAGCACTGCACTGTGCAACAATATATATACAGAAAATGCATTGTGAGTTTCTATTCTACCTCAATCCTGAGTGTTAGACATATTACATGTACGTACGTTGTGAGCCCATATAAAGAGAATTTGACAACCTGCCACATACCGTACGCTACAATGTACCGGAGTTGTTTACCCAGTGTGAACTTATCGATCTGGTTTGGGATTTGAATTTACCAAAAGAGTCTGCTGAACTTTTAGAATCTAGGTTGAAATCAGAGAAGTTATTGAGCAAAGGGACATATTTTTCATGGTATAGGCAACGTGAACAAGAACTAGTTAAATTTTTTTCACAGGACGGCTCCTTGGTTTATTGTAATAATGTGTCTGCTTTAATTAACTATTTTGGCATAACCTACACAGTTACTGATTGGAGTTCATTGATTTTTTCAAAAACAAGTCTCAAAGGAGTTTTACTTCATAAGAACATAAGAAAATAAGGAGTCTGCAATAGGCCTGTGCATAGTAGCTCCTGTTGAGAGTTACTACCACTCTCTATCATCCATGAATCTATCTCGCCAACTTTTAAAACTTTCCAGCGTTCCAGCGCTTTCTACAAAGTTGCTAAGCTTGTTCCACTCGTCGACCACCCAATTTGTGAACCAGTTCTGTCTTATCTTCTTCTTAAACCTAAACTTATCCAATTAAAATCCTTTGCTACGAGTCCTATCCTGCTCTGATATTATAAGAACTTTATCTATATCTCCTTTATTGATTCCTTTCACCCACTTAAATACTTCTGTCACATCTCCCCGCACTCTTCGTCTTTCTAGAGAATGCAAGTTTAGTTTCTTCAATCTATCTTGATATGGAAGGTTTCTAAGTCCCGGAATCATTTTTGTCATCCATCGCTGCACCGACTCCAGTGAATTGATATCCATTCTATAATAAGGGCACCAGAACTGAACAGCATTATCGAGGTACGGCCTGACTAGCGCAAGATGTAGTTGCAATATGACCTCTGAACTCTTAATACTTATATGAGGGCCTGAGCTGCCACCATTTTATAAGGGCCTGTGTGTCAGTAACAATTCCTTTTACTCTCATACTTATTACCATTGGTAGCGTGACGAGAGGAGGCTCGTGGGTAGATGTAATGATAATATCAAGTAATAGGGAAGAAATAACGGTAAATACTGTAGGTAAATAATAGACACAATATACAAATACAAAATTTATTTAAACATTAATATGAAATTAGGAGAAAGAATTTATATGTACCAACAGACGAAATCTAGTGCTAGGCCCTCAGGCTCAATATACTCACACCACTACTGGGTGGACATACTCAATAACACTTCCAACCCTACTGGGTGGACATACTCAATAACACATAACTCTTATAGTCACTTAGCACCATAAAGACCAGGGCAACTGCCACTACAACACTCAGTCATCAGGAGTGATACTCAAGCAACAGCCATGGGGTCCAGCCACCATGGAGTACTTTCCGACGAACTCTGAAGATCCCAGTGGATTAATCCCACCACACAAATAGCCCTACTGAGTTAGACACTCATCCACCAATGATGGGGGCTGGTAGTGGTGTGTGGCTTGGTGATCCGGGGGTCACCTCGCAGGCCGAGCGTTAGGGCCAGACGAGCCAGCTATGGGGGCCATAGGTAGTCTGAAGTGTCTGACGGCCGGGTCTCACGAAGGTAACTGATCCTACTGGACCTCGGACATCTCCCCAGACATAGTGGATACAACATCCACGCTACAGACACGGCCTAGGCTGCGTTAGAGACCTGTATGGGTGAAGGGACGGGCACTTACTAACGGTAGAAATGCCCGCGGCACCCACTCAAAATAGGCCAGGGAGTCCACCTACTTCTATTTCGATGAATTAATTTACTGTACACTCTGACGTTGAAACTGAGACTATGAACTCGGTTTCATTCCCTACTATTATCCTCACTAACAATGCTCTGACTCAGCTATCAAAAGCAAAATTAAATTGATTACAAAGGGATGGATGGCAACAGGTCCCAACATACAGCGTCTGCTACGAAACCCGCGGATTATATTCAAAGTTCCCTACAGAGAAAACGGGGGACGTTTCCACTGGGGGACTCCGAAGGTTTTGTGGACGTTTGAGCGTAATATGAATCCTTAAGGTTTTCAGGTTAGCCGTCATCACGATCATGACACTTACACTTCTAGATATAAAACCTAATACTCTGTTTGCTTTATTTTGAACATTAATGCAATGTTTTCTAGTCCGTAGGTCCGGGCTTAAAAGTACCCAAAGTCCCTTTCACAAGTCGACTTCTCTATGTTGATGTTGTTAAGGCTGGAAATGTATTTTCATCAATTCCTGTGGCTCACTCTGTTCATATTAAGGAAACTTATGAAAATTTGCAGATACTTTTAGAGAAAGTTCATTACAAACATCATGGTTGGTTGGTTTGAGGAGATTTCAAAGTCAATGCCTTGTTGCTTGGTCAACAGAATGGATACATAAAAATGCCATGTTTTTTGTGCGAGTGGGACAACAGAGCAAGATTTGAACATTGGGACAAAAAACACTGGCTACCTAGACAGGCTCTTGTGCCAGGTTCAAAAAATATTTTACATGAACCATTGATTGACCCTAAGAAAGTGCTGTTGTCTCCTCTGCATATTAAATGGGGTCAATGAAACAATTTGTAAAAGCCCTAGATAAGGAAAGTGATTGTTTGAGGAACATATGCAAGGAACTTCCATCAGTTACATATGAAAAAATCAAAGCTGGCATTTTCGTGGGCCCTCAAATCCGAAAGTTAATGTTGGACCACCAATTTGAAGAATCGATGAACCAGTGTCAGAAAGAAGCATGGAATAGTATCAAGAATATTGTGTATAGTTTTTTAGGCAATAGAAAATATCTAAACTATCAACACAGTGTTGAAGGTATGTTGAATAACTTTAAAAACATGGGTTACAAAATGAGTGTAAAAGTGCATTTCTTATATTCCCATTTTGAGTATTTTCCTGAAAATTTAGGTAGTTTAAGTGAAGAGCAAGGTGAAATATTTCACCAGGACATTAAGGAAATGGAAAAGAGGTATAAAGGAAGGTGGTGTAATGGATACTCTCCCCTACAACTGCTGACTGATCACTTGCCATTCGCTTACCAGCCAATCAGCAGCGAGTTTCACAGTCAGGGCCTCACTCTCGGACTGCGCGGTGATTGGCCCGTTACCCCCTTCACCTCAACCAATCAGCAGCGCCGCTTACTTCGCACGTCTCGGGCTGATCCTGCAGAATTGTATAAATACTCCCCAGCCTAGCCGTGAAGACAAAAACTAAGAAGACCTCTCAACAAGACATCCTGCTGAACCCGGAACTGTGAAGACCGCCCTCTCTCTGGTGCCATTGTTGGCCATCTTCCCGGACCGGACCATCCACCACTGACATCGTCGACAACACTCACGAGCGTTTTCGGTTTATCGAGCATTAGCTTGCCCTCCCCACTGGAGGTGTGAGTGACCCACACTCCAGCTTGAGAGCAGCTATAGCGCTATATTCCCGACGTGGTTTGAGCTCTTTTCCTTCTACTGCTATTTTTCCTTTTTTCGCTCTGGCCTAGGGACCTGCACCCTCAAAAAGTGTATTCGTCCTGCAGTCCCCCCTGTAACTGTTCACCTCCCTCCCAGGAGATTGTGAACACGAAAGGGGGTTGGAGCAAGAACCCATCACAGCCGAGTCTTTCCAGGAAAACCGTGATCGTGCTGTTCCACCTGGAAAGAGGGTAACAATCCTTATCCTTCCCCAATAGGCACACTTAGCTCACGTCTATAAGTGAGCAGTCACATACACTAGGAAGTAGGCTTCCCCAACGGGGCTCCGGGAGAGAAGCTCAGGAACCACTCTACGACCACCAGCCAGTGGGGAGTGCTGAAATTCCTCTGCTACTTACTCAACCGGAATAGGTAGGTTTTATTAATAAAAAATAAAAAAAACACAACAACCACTGGTTATGGAGCGCGTACGCCCTCCTAACCGCGACCCCCGCCTGAACCGCCAACCTGACGACCCGAACCTCGACAGGTTCCGCACAGAGAAAGCAGACCAGTTACGCGCCTTCAATGAAGCCCTGAAAAGCAGCAACACTGCCAACACCTCCAACAACTCCACCACCATTGCTACCGCCACTGAGGACGACAACTGGACGAAGGTAGAAAACAAAAAACGCCGACGTGCTTTTTCGGGAAACGAATGCCGTCAAGCAGCCCAAAAGGCACCCATCACCACCACCAGCTCACCTCCAACGACACTGCCAAAATTCCGGATCACGAAAACGGACACAAAAACGACATATGCCGCCATCACAGAGATAGAAAAGCAAAATCCACTGGCCAAGTTCTCAGTGCGGCCCAACCTAAAGGGGGAGATGATTATTCACCCCAAAGACAAGGACTCCGCCACCACCCTCGACACTTACCTGCAAAACACCACCACCATTGCATCAACCAAGCTGGACCCCGCCCAGAAACTGATGAAGTCGGTAGTCCTCCGGTACCCAAAGGAACTACCTCTCGAACCCCTGGAGAACCACCCGAAGATCCTAAAAGCCGAGAGATGCTCTCCCCTGTCCGACAAGACGGCCACCACGAAACAAGTGCTCATAACGCACTACGGCTCACCCCCCAGCACCATAGACCTCAAAACCTGGGGGATCTACGAAGTGAGGCCCTTCGTCCCAGAGCCCCTGCGGTGCTTCAGATGCCAGAAATACGGGCACCATCAGACAAGGTGCACGTACAAGGAAATCTGCGCAGTCTGCGCACAGAAGCACGGCACACACTCCTGCCTCACCAAGTTGAAAAATGGAGAAAAAATTGCCCCCAAGTGTGCCAACTGCGGGGGCAAACACCACGCCTGGAACCCTGGATGCTCCGAGAGGACAAAGAGGGTCCAGGCAAACCGACCAGCAGCAAGACCGGCCCCCACCGCCTGCACACCAGCCCCACCAAGTACCTTCGTGTGGGGAACCCAAAGGCCAAAACAACAAAGCCAACCTCCTCAGCCGGTCAACACCCAAAGTGCAGCCCAGTTTCCTGGCCTCACTACGGCCACACCTCAGCCACCCAAGCAGCAGACAACGACAACCACGAAAAAGACAAAAGAAGCACACACCAAGGCACCAGAAGGAATGATACACGTATCAGACCTAGCCAAGGTACTGACAACCTTCGCGGAGGGCCTAGCCGGACTACTGGGCCACAAGATCCAACCCACACAGCTCCAAATACTCATGGGGAGCGTCCTCGGGCAAGTCGCCACAGCTCCAGCCACCTCAGTGGAGGAAGCCACACCGGTCCTCACACGAGTGACAGCCGAGGTACACTCTACACCGAAAAAGGCCACCAGAGAACCCAAGATACCGACAGCTCCCAGAAAGAAATTGGACGTCTCAACTCCCCTGAACCGAACCACGGCCCAGAAGGCAAAAACCACAGAACAAGAAGATATGGACCTGATCCAGTCGGAATCGGGCTTGAACATTTCCATCGAGGACCACCAGAAGTCCCTGATGAAACAGTGGTGGAAAACATCAGCACCCTCAACATCCTTACATGGAATGCTCAGGGCATCAAAAACAAGAAACACCTCCTGCAAGAAGCAGCAGCCAAGGACAAGCTTGACATCATACTGCTACAAGAAACACTTCTACAAGAACACCACTGTTTCAAATTCAGTGGTTACAAGACATACAGGAGGCATTTCACGCAGGCGTCAACAAGAGGATGTATGATCTTGGTCAAGTCAAGCATACCCTCCTCCGAGGTCACGCAGCAATTTCCATGTGGGGAAAACATCGAGACACAGGCCGTCAAAGTACCCTCCAAGAACGGGAATTAACTGTTCACAACATCTACAAGATCCCAAGGGGCTCACTGGAGGGGACTCAATTATTTGCTTCCGCCGCTGACCACGCCACACTCATAGGGGGGGATTTCAATACACATCATCCCTTCCTAAGCTCGGTAAGCCCCACAAATGAAGACGGCCTACACCTATACACCACCTTTCAAGATACACCCGAGATCTGCCTCCTGAACACCGGAGAGCCCACCCACACTAGGGGAGGAAGGCTAGATCTAACCTTCGTCTCCAGTGCACTACAGCCTTCGGCCTCCTGGCAGCTACACCCCACGCTGACCAGCGACCACTTCGCCACCCTAACAACGCTGAAGGTGAACAAACTCCCCACTCCACCCACGCCGAGATGGAGATACAATACCCAAAAGGCAGACTGGGGACTCTTTAAGAAACACCTGGCTAAGTGGCGCGAAAAATCACAGCCGGCCGGCGCAGCACCCGTGGACGAGACAACCCTCCACCAACAATTGGTCGAGGCGTTTCACCAAGCGGTAGAAGAGGCTATCCCAAAAACAAAACCCACATCAAGACAGTACAATGATTACTGGTACTACTGTCCCAGGGTGAAATAACTCAACCACAGAGTGAACATGGCCCGAAGAAACTACAGGAGACATCCCACGGAAACAAACAGACATCTCCTGCAAGTCATAGTTAAGGATACCAGGGAAGTGAAGGAAGAAATAAAAAACGTAAGCTGGCTCAAGTGGTGCTCCGAACTGAACGAGCACACCTCCATTGGCAAGATGTGGGCCCAGATCCGAAGGGCATCTGGGAAGGCAACACCACCACCACCAACCCATCCCAACCCAGAAGAGGAAGCTAAGAGACTTGCAAAACTGTTCTCTGACTGAGCAGCAACGAAAAACCTCCCGAGACAGGCGGAGGAGACACAACGGCGTCTGCGACAGGTCAGACTCCAGATGATCGAAGAGGCCTGCAACAGTGAAGATGACACCGACAGACCTTTCAACCTGCAAGAACTCCAGAAGTCGCTAAAACGAAGCAAGGGCACAGCACCAGGGGCCGACAGGATAACCTACTCCATGCTTTCCCATGCCGGTACAGCCGGACACGAGGCTCTGCTACAAGTCATCAATGCTTCGTGGACAGCACAAAGACTCCCACCGGAATGGAAGAAGGCAGATATACAGCCCATTCCGAAGCCCAGAGAACCAGACAAACCGAGGCCCATCTCCCTTCTCAGCTGCATAGCGAAGACGGGAGAAAGAATGGCTCTCAACAGACTCAAGTGGAATGTAGGCAGCCCACACCCTCACATCTTTGCTTACACCGAGAACACCGGCACAGGCAACAACATCGCCGAGATACTCAGCACAGTGGACTACAAACCAGTTCTGGTGGTCTTCCTCGACCTGGAGAAGGCCTTCGAACTAGCAAATCCACTGGCCATTACAACGACGCTCGCTGAAAAAGGCGTCAAAGGAAGGTTGCTGGGGTGGATCCAGAACTATCTCACACAGAGAGAAGCAAGAGTACGCTTTCAGGGAGCAACCTCAAGCTACAGGGTCCATGAAAATGGAACCCCACAAGGACACATCCTCAGTCCAATGCTGTTCAATGTCCTGATGGAAAATCTTGTCAAACTTCCTTTCAGACAAACAGCCAAGCTCCTATGTTATGCAGACGACTTACAGCTTATAGTAAGAGGATCAAACAGACTAGCCAACACGCAACACGCACTCCAACTTATAGAAGAGGAGTGCAACAGACTTGGACTAAAGATAAATCCACCCAAGTATAAAGCGATGGCCATCTGCACAGACACACCAGACAAGATGCTCTCCATACAAAACACGCCGGTAGTCTGGACCAACACCCACCAGTGTCTTGGAAGCTGGTTTGACCAGAAACTCACTTTCAAGCCGCAACTCGAGTATCTCAGGCACAGGACGAAGAGCAGACACAATATAATGAGGTCGCTCACCAGCACAACCGCAGGAGCAAACCTTCATGTGCTCAAAGTCTACTACACGGCCGCCATCAGATCGCTGGTAGATTACAGTGCTCCAGCACTCATTGGACTGAGAGAGGACCAAATAGCTAAGCTAGAAGTCATCCAAAATAATGCTCTCAGGACCATGCTTGGAGCACCCATGTGGACCAGAATTTGCAATTTGCAAATGGAAACCGAACTACCACCCCTGGCAGTACGAGTCAAGCAGGCGACAGCCGGTCTCCTCGTCAAAATCTGTAGATCAGATAAGCCCACAGCTGCCAAAATTCGAATCAGTGCCTCCCTCCACCTCGACCACAGAGTGCGAGGGGCCACCTGGTCGCACAAGGCAAGCGAGGTCATCCGACACCTGCAAGCAGAAACACTCGTCAAGAACAGCCAAGACACACGAGACAATGGTTACGTAGTTCCTCCACCATGGAGCCCTCCACCAGCCACATTCAAAATTACCGACCT
This sequence comes from Homarus americanus, assembly GCF_018991925.1. Lineage (NCBI taxonomy): Eukaryota > Metazoa > Arthropoda > Malacostraca > Decapoda > Nephropidae > Homarus > Homarus americanus. Next base: position 1,802,962 of record NW_024738608.1, read on the forward strand.
AGGCGATAGTAAAGCCAACCTCCAGAAGGAGGACCTCAAAAAAATAACTCTGGAAGCCATAGCCACCGAGACACCAGCTGATGCAGCATCATACTTCACAGACGGCTCGGTGGATCCAAAACATCATACATCCGGAGCGGCCTTCTACACCCAAGGTCAGACCCTCCGATGGAGACTTTCTAATGACTGCTCCACCCTACAAACAGAGCTGGTAGCAATCTCAAAGGCCCTACAACACGCTGCAACACAATACAACAAGTCCATCATAATTCACACAGACTCGAAATCGGCCATGCAGGCGCTGCAACACAGTCAACCAAGAGACAACGTCCACATCATAACCTCGATCCTCGCACAGCTACAGGAATTCCAAAGCCAAAACCGCCCAGTCGTCTTACACTGGATTCCCAGTCATGTAGGGATCGGAGGAAACGACGTGGCAGACGAAGCAGCCAAGGCAGCTACACGTTCTAGTAGCGTACACATTCAAGTTCCAGCAAGCGTGCAACAGATCAAGAATCACCTCAGAAAGACTAGCAAGCTCCACATCCAAAAGAGCTTCCTTCACGCATTCATCGCTGGTTCCCAATCAGCCAAATGGTACCTGGCGGCTACAAAAGGGGAACCACCTTTCGCTGACAAGAAAACACCAAGACAAACCCAAGTCAGCCTTCATCGACTACGACTAGGGTACAAGTGCTCCTGGCAAATGATCGGAAATGACGTCATGGAATGCACCTACTGTCAGGAGCCAGCAGCCAACCCACTTGAACACTATCTCCTCGACTGCGAAGTCACACAAAGCCTCCGAAACAGAACTCAAATCTCCCAAGAAGCACACACAACACCAGCGGCCACTCTAACCCGAAAGGCCCACACAGACCACATTCACCATCTTCTCCGGGTCATCACACGATACCCACCACCCAGATAGCTTAGAAAGTATCCTCTCCCAGCAAGTGCGGACCCCAGTTCGGGGGGCGCGCCACTCCGAAACTGACCACGTCCAAGAGTGGGGGTTGATGGTAAGCGTCCACTGATCTGGGGTCCGCTCACACTTGCAACCTGCAGTATCCTTCCAATCTGCAGGTGGGACCACCTCCAATCCCAATCCGGTCTGGCTGCTCCAGGAGCTCCAGCCGGAACCACGAAACGGGTCGCCTATAGGCAAAGGCCCGTGTCGGACTACGGTACGACAATCTCAACAACAACAACAAGCCGTGAAGATTTGCAATTTGCAAATGGAAACTGAACTACCACCCCTGGCAGTACGAGTCAAGCAGGTGACAGCCGGTCTCCTCGCCAAAGTCTGTAGATCAGATAAGCCCACAGCTGCCAAAACGCGAATCAGTGCCTCCCTCCACCTCGACCACAGAGTGCGAGGGGCCACCTGGTAGCGAGGTCATCCGACACCTGTAAGCAGAAACACTCGTCAAGAACAACCAAGACATACGAGACAAGGATTATGTAGTTCCTCCACCATGGAGCCCTCCACCAGCCACATTCAAAATTTCCGTACTAGGTGATAGCAATGCCAACCTCTAGAAGGAGGACCTCAAAAGAATAACTCTGGAAGCCATAGCCACCGAGACACCGGCTGATGCAGCATCATACTTCACAGACGGCTCGGTGGACCCAAAACATCATAGATACGGAGCGGCCTTCTACACCCAAGGTCAGACCTTCCTATGGAGACTTTCTAATGACTGCTCCACCCTACAAACAGAGTTGGGAGCAATTTCAAAGGCCCTACAACACGCTGCAACACAACAAGTCCATCATAATTCACACGGACTCGAAAACGGCCATGCAGGCGCTGCAACACAGTCAACCAAGAGACAACGTCCACATCATAAAATCGCCCAGTCGTTGTAGGTTATGTATATAAGCTACTGTGCCAAGTAGCAACCCTGTACATAAGCTACTGTGCCGAGTAGCATTTATATATATTATCACGTGGCAACACTGCACGTGTTATGTGGCAACATTGCCCCGAGGCTGCCATATGGCAAGGCGCCTCAGTCTGACTGTGTGAGCCGCGCATGGCACACAGCGTCACCACTTGTATTTCTCCCATCCACAATAAACGAACTCAGTGTTACTCAGTGTTTCCCTAGCCATCACTGCATTCTTCAGGGCACACTAGTAACTTTCAGTCGTCTTACACTGAATTCCCAGTCATGTAGGTATTGGGGGAAACGACGTGGCAGACGAAGCAGCCAAGGCAGCCACACGTTTTAGAAGCATACACATTCAAGTTCCAGCAAGCGTGCAACAGATCAAGAACCACCTCAGAAAGACTACCAAGCTCCACATCCAAAAGAGCTTCTTTCACGCATGTAATGCTGGTTCCCAATCAGCCACGTAACAGCGGCGGTTCTCTCTACTCGTACTCTGCCTTATCTTTTACTCTTACTTCTCTTGTCTTAGTTCTTTAATTCAATGGTTCTTTCTACTTACTTCAATGGTTCCTGAATAACCTTAGTTCTTTTTGGTAGCATGTCGAGGGTCTAAGGCACATGGGTATTGTAATTCTGATATCAGGGTCACTTGGACGGAAATAACGGTGAAGTACTATGGGGAAATTGAACACTCCTAAAATACTCTAAGAACAGGTTTATTAATATGAAATGACAACCTCCAATCCCAAATCCCGTCTGGCTGCTCCATGAGCTCCAGCCGGAACCACCAAACGGGCCGCCTACAGGCAAAGGCCCGTGTCGGACTATGGTCCGACAATCTCAACAACAACAACAGCAGTGAAGATCATTCTACTCAACGCTCTCAAACCAACAAGACCTCTCAACAAGCTCCTCACCACACAGCAACTCCCTAGCACTGCACTGTACATACAATATATATATATATATATATATATATATATATATATATATATATATATATATATATATATATATATATATATATATATTCCTTGTGGTTATCAGCATATACCTAGATCACGCGCACCTACAGTGATTTACTTGCATATATATATATTAGGGTGTGTCAATTTTGTCAACATGTTAAAAATCAAATTTGGTAGTCAAAATATTGTGCCTCTTTATGTCTAAACTTGAGATTAGCAAACAAAAATGAATTGAAATAACCCTCACCTACATCAATTATACCTTAAAGTTTCAAATATCAGTATTTCAACAAATTAATGAGACTTGATTAGAATTATTCACTTGATATTAACTAATCTCATGTAAGCATATGGATTATGGAGTATTTTATGGTTCTATAGCTTGTGTACAATATGCATGTCAGAACATGAACATGAACAGGCTCTCCGTGTGGGACAGTTTAATTCTTGTTTTGACTTGTACCAAGCGTGAGGATAAGGCGCCCGGCTCACTCTCCTTCTAGATATCATAGACGGTGGTTTGCTCTCATTGCACTTGCACCTACTCTACCAGACGAATTCTACATTTTAATTATTGTAAGTAGGGCATATTGATTGTCGCAGTTACTTATATCATTGTATAAAACATTATGTTCTAAGAAATTATTATGTTATTTCTGTTACAGCATTTTTGATAAACAAATTGATATTTTTTGAAACAACAATTGAATTATGAAACATTGAAATATTTTTCTATTTGTCAGATAGTGTGAAGATGTCAAAATTGAAGACAAGAAGTCAGTTGTCAACCCACTTGAGCCTGCTAGTTGGTAAAGGGAAGGAGCTTCCTGTATCAGAACTTCCAACAGTGAGAGACATGCTAAGATTAGGGTTACTCCTTCGAGAAAAAAATGCAAAGGACAGAAGGAACTATACAGATAAAGAACTCATAAATGACATGATAGTCCCTCTTCTGCATCAATGGACAAAAGCTAATGCACTATTCAAACCACCTGTGATTAATCAGTGTCGAACTATTGAGCTAAAACTAACGAAATTATGGCACAAAGCAGTTGAAACATCACTTGGTAAAGGAAACTTGGCCAGGAAAAATGAATTTCTGCACACACTTGATACTCTGTTTGACATTTTGACCTGCAAGTGCTCCATACAATTATGTTCTGAATCCAACTGTTCTCACTCAGGTAAGAGAGAAAATAATTCCCACATTGATTGTGGTTGTCCTCGTGAAAAGAAGATCCCTGTTTTAGAGCTTGAATTTATAAAGGCACAGAGGACAAAGGCAGAAGGCCAAGGAAGTATGCAAATGGGTTCAATAGATTATTCAGAAACAAAGAAGCAGATTGCTAATGCCAAGAAGAGAGAACAAATCCGAGAGAGGGAACAAAAGAAGAAAATGAAGAGTGAAGAAGCCATCCAAAGAGAGGAAGAGCTGTGTCAAGATGTTTATCACTTCTTTGATAGTTCTTCTGATGAACAGGAAGCAACATCAGATGATAGTTCCAAAGAGCCATCTGAACCTTTACCAAAGAAAATGAAATACAACACAAGAAATATTTCAAACATTGCTTTAGCTAGTATTCGCCACCATGCTGGACTTCGTGAGGCTGCAGAAATTGCAACTGCCGCTTGGATAGATGCAGGCCTCATCAGCCGAGAGGATGTATCTTTGGTGATCGATCATAATAAAATTAGAAGAGCACAAGAAAAAATAATGAAGGAAATATCTGATCAGCATGAAAAAGATTTAAGCGAGGGAGGGCTCTCCTGTCTTTTGTTTGATGGAA